>NW_026923778.1:0-22487 GCF_032062105.1 Saccostrea cuccullata | reverse complement strand
TTCATTGCAAAGGCATTATGCAAATTAAGCTAATACTCTTAATCAAAATAACTCTCTATAATAATAAATAGCTAAGGTGTATTCACTCAATGAATCAGTGTCAAAGATATTTTAAATAAATGCCAGATATCCTGCTGTAACAATTTAACCCAGTTTCATCTGCTAATTTTAAAGCCATCATACATGCCAACTTTTGAAAATTCCCATGGGGGATTTAGCGCGTGATGACAATTTTCAAAGCTTTAAATTCGCGACATTTTGTCGTGAAATTAAATGGTTATGAAATGATTTTTTTTTTATTTATAATATTGATATCACTTATCAATACAACTTTGAAGGATTAATTTAACACAAAAAATGTTTTTTCTTTCCAAAATTTAAATATTTTTGCTAAAATAGGTGCCTCTCTCACTAAAGAAGGGGTATTTTTTTAGTTACATATGTAAACAACATTTTTTTTTCTACCAGGACACATAATTTAGTAAAAAATTGAAAATTGTACAACTTTTAAATCATTGTTTTCAAAATTCTAATAAGATATTAAATTTGTAAACAGAAATTTATAACACCTATCCAAAAGAGAATAATTTTTGTTACGTTTTTTGTTGTTTGTCATGAAATTTGTCAGGCTTGATGGTGCCATGTGGGTATTTCCTTAAGTCATGCACATACCTAACATATTACTTTTGGGAGATGGAAGGGAAAAGAAATTCTAATTGACATACACTTGATTGTTTCATATTAATTTTTTTCAGAATATTTTAATTAATTGGCAAACTTTACAATATTTTTCATTATAGGTATAGATTAAATCAGCAGCAATGCTTTGTAGTTTTCTACTTTCGTTTTCAAAAACGATCTCTTTGGATTCCGATTTTATGGTTTGATTAGTATTTTATTGTCTTTAATTTATGTTTTTAATAAAATGACTGACTATTATCAGGTTAATCTATGCGTTTCATCTTGCATACCCCTTAAAACTGACAAGATAATCCCCTAATTGCCCCAAGCTATAAGCTACTTGTACCTGGACAACTGCACGTGCGTTCAAGCGTGAAGTGATTTCCTGTGGCTATAGGCCTAATTAACACCTGGTTAGATAAACATTGAGACTTATCTGCATTGAATAAACAAGTCTGACATTGTTATCCCGATTGTCAAAATTCAGCGGTAGGGAAACTTTTAAAATCGGGAATTTTGGTGATCTTTTTTTCAAATCGGGAAATAAGGCCAATTTTTCTTTCCCGATCGGGAAGGCGGGATGAAAGGGTAAAATCGGGAGGATCCCGCCTAAATCGGGAAAGTTGGCATGTATGAGCCATTAACATTAATAACTTAACAAGGTCAATCTGCCCATTTGGAGGTGATCCACATTATGTACAGACAAATTTTGATTAAAACAACCTTACAGCTCAAGAGAAAATCTTATAGTCTTAAACAAAGGCATCTTGATTTTGGTTGAAGCAGACATGGGTCCATCTCTACACACTGGCGATTCCCGGGTAGAAGTAGAGATGTGGCATGCGTAGAGTGCTCTTGTACTCGGACATCTGAGACATGGAGTCCATCTCTAGCTGGGGGCACCGGGACACTTTTCTAGAGACCAGCAGGTTCACCTACAAAGTCAGTACAGAAAGGTCAAACAAAATCTAGTCAGAGAGGGCAGAGCTACTCAAGCTCACTAACAATGGAGCTCTTTAATAATTTTTAATTATATTGCTTACAATACTGGAAATGAATTTTACATCTGGATACTAACCTACAGGTTTCTATTGTAATTCATATAGTCTTTTAAATACTGGTTTTCCTTTCACTTCTGATCCTATTACCCAGTACATTTTTTCATTTCTTTAAATGATCTTTTTCTCTGATTCTCATTGTGATGTTCTCCAGATAGACCTACCCTGTGAAGCATTGTACAGATGTCCTCACTCTTAGCGTACTTCATAAAGATCTGTACCAGGGCCTCGATGTACCAGCTCCCTCGCTCACGATTCCTCCAGGCATAGTAACCTAAACAAGCAAATACAGCAACGACAATAAATACTTAATGGTCTAATCCACAAACATTCTAATTTACAGTACACAAAAAACTAGAACTGTCCAGTAGGGACAAATACCCCCCGCTGGGTTTTTCAGAGAAGGTGCCAATTCAAAAATACTTTATGGATCTAGAGGTGTTCACAATTTACTTACAAAATTTGCAGTGAAATATAATTGCATGCTCATCATGTTTCTTAATGAATGAAACAAAGGTGCAACCAAATGAAACATCAATACTAATACATTGTAATTCCATTGTAACATTATTTTTTTATTTTATCTTTTTATTTCTGCATTAAAAAATATATTGCAATTATGTGTTATGTCACTCTGCAAACTGATTGTTGAAAAAAAATCATATTATACAAAATCAAATTAATCTTGATAACTTTATATCAAATTCATTTTGAAAATAAAGAGCTGGTCATCCAGTAATGAAGTGCTTTGACAGACAATAAATTACAATTAAGAGAATAAGAGAAGAGAGATCTTTAATTCTTGTGCCCGATTCCCAGGAGATAACATATGGTTCATAAAGAGATACCTTAATGTTCAACTTCCCACACCAAACTCATTCATTTATCTTTAACTGGATGCATGTCCAGTCATTATTCCCAAGAGACAAATGAAATTACATTATCTTCTGTGCAATGTAAAAACTGTTTTTAACACTTGATGATGTTTCTTTTTTTTCAGTTTTTATGAGTAGTTTTAAGCTGTAGTTAACGTTTTTGTACAGATATTCTAGATTCTATGTCTCAAACCTTATACATGAGCCCAAAATGAACAAGTCAATTAAAATAAAAAATAAAACCTGTAAAATGCATAAAAATGAACAAAAAGAGTTGAAAATTCCAGGTGCACACCTTCATATGGTGAATAATAAGTGTACAAATTTTCAGATTAATCCTTGCAATAGTTTCTGAGAAACGGTCCGGACAAAACCACAAAATAAAAATGAAAAAACACCTGTAAAATTTAAAATAATAATCGAATCAAGATGAAAATTTCAGGTGCACAACTTCATATGGTGAATAATATGTGTACAAATTTTCAGACAAATCCTTCCAATAGTTTCTGAGTAATGGTCCGGACAAAATCTTGTCTACAGACAGACGGACAGACAGACGGACATGGTGATTCCAATATACCCCCCCTAAACTTCGTTTGCGGGGGGTATAAATATAGAATCACTTTGTGACATTACAGTTTTCAATTTCAAATTTATTTTCCTATACACATATTGGACAACATTTTCCAGAAAAGCTAAAATTTCCCAATATTAGATGAATGTTAATTTTGTATACCATTTTCCCCCGGAAAATTATTTACCCAAAAGTATTTTACAAAATGATAGGCTTTGACCATGACCAGTGACCTAAAATTTTTGTTCTGCAAACATTTTTGAAAGGCCAATTAGAGTAAAATACAAGAGGCCCTGGGGCCACATCACTCACCTGAGAGTACATCGGCCTAACAAAAAGCACAAATCAGATCAGAATTGAAAAGTTTACCGAGGGGGGTGGGAGGGGCTTGAATCTTAATACAACTTGAGAATGCCTACATATCAATACAGCTTATAACTTTGCTATTCTTAAAAAATATGACTAAACATAACTTTTCTGTTCTTGGGATTTCTCCCTCTATTTTCCTATTGTAAAACATTAATCCACCATTGAGACCCCACCCTACCCTTGGGGGTTAGGATTTGAACAAATTAAAAAAAATTAACTCTACACTACCTGAGGATGCTTCTATATAAATATCACTAATCATGGCTTTGCTATTCTTGAGAAGAACATTTTGTTTAATATATTTTAATGTAAAACTTGGATCCCACATTGTGGCCCCACCCTACCCTTGGAAGTTATGATTTGCACAAACTAAAATCTACACTACCTGAGGATGCTTCCATATAAATATCACTAATCATGGCTTTGCAGTACTTGAGAAGAAGATTTTAAAAGATTTCCCTACACATTCCTATGTAAACCTTTGATTGGCCATTGTGGCTCCACCCTACCCCAGGGGTCATGATTTGAACAAATTGAATTCTGCAGTACTTGAGGATGATTTCACATAAGTTTCACCTTTCCTGTCTCAATGGTTCTTGAGAAGAAGATTTTTAAAGATTTTTCCTAAATATTTCTATGTAAAACTTTGATCGGCCATTGTGGTCCCACCCTACTACCGGGGGTCATTCAAATTTACACTACCAGAGGATGATTCCACATGAGTTTCATCTTACCTGTCTCAATGGTTCTTGAGAAGAAGATTTTTAAAGATTTTTTCTATATATTCCTATGTAAAACTTTGATCGGCCATTGTGGCCCCACCCTATCTCTGGGGGTCGTGATCTGAACAAATTCAAATCTACACTACCAGAGGATGATTCCACATGAGTTTCACAGGGCTTTCAAAAAGATTAGAACCAGGTGGTACTTTATAAAAAATAGGAGGTACCACTTGGCGAACGCCAAAGGCGTGAGCCTGCTAGGGGGGTCTGGGGGCATGCCCCCCCGGAATTTAGAAATTTTTAAATTTAGAAGCCACCAGACAGCATTTCCTGGTTTCTAGACACATAGAAGTATGCTGCTATCAGTGTTATTTTTATGCCATGTTTGAAAGTTTATTTTTGGTCAATGCTCATTACATGTGAAGTTTAGCACTGGATGGGTGGAATTACATAGAAAAATTAGTTATTTGATCAGAGTAACAATAAGATTTAGGTAAAACTTCTAAGTTCTATGTTATATTTGTTTATATAAATTTGTTCAAAAATTTTTGCAAGGTTTGAGTTGTAAGTGTTATGTTTTAAATATAAAAAAAATCATTGAGTCACATAAGGAAATGGAAATTCAAAATTTAAATTTAATAAAAGAGAAATGAAATTGTCTTTGCATTAAAGAAAATTCATTTCTGTTCTACAGTAAATTGCAGATTTAAACAAAAAATTAGAAGAAGCACTACATGATGCATAGCATGTACCAATAAATTCAGCATATTTTTCATGCACTGGTACATGTACATATAAAATAATATACATGTGTAAATTAGACAAAAATGACATCAAGAATGGAGACAAAAAAAATTTAGATATGACTACCTCACTTTACTGGATATGGTTACAATACTGGGATTGATTGATTGATTTTATATTGTTTAACGCCGAGTCGGCAATTTTTCAGCCATATTTCGGCGGGACAATACTGGGAAGAAAGTAAAGAAAGTAAACGTCCGCAAGGTCATTCTCTTGACCATTAGAAAACTGCTGAATCAAAGAATTAAATGTATGGCAAAAGAAATAGTTTCTGTTTTATGTCCTTTTGTTTCATAGGAAAGTTGCAGATATTTAAGACTGTAAGTAATTTATATCGTCAGCTGTGGATGTTGACACTTAAATTTGAAGAGTTGAGGCTATTAAAATGTACAGAGGTGGTCAAAGAACTACCTATTGTTCATGTCGGTCTCTCTATCGGTCAATTATATTGAAGACTTTCTGCGGTCTAGTTCCTTGTATCTTAAAATCTTTTGTGAAACTCAATACCATGGCTTTAAATTGACACTTTCATTTCTGACACCTGGATTCCTATTTTTTATTTTTTTTTGGCCGTATTTGTTTAAAATATATAATCATTAGCTTTTGTCAAAATCAATGACGGAGGAATTTGATATCGAAATCTACTTTCGTTTTCGACAAGATCTATAAGACGCGTTACGCAATCTCTTTTGTTTCATTTTTTCAAACGCTTTAATGATCTTCTTGACTAACCAATCAAAAACGTAATTACATACCATTACGGACTAAGAATAATACAAAGCTACGTAACTTGTGTAAAACATGGTAGGCCTGTCGTATTTTTACGCGATTTTTTTTTCTCCACTGAATATTTTGGCCGGTACCATGAACGAATCCAACCGGGTAAAAGTACCGGGTACCGGCAGATTTTGAAAGGCCTGGTTTCATCTTTCCTGTCTCAATGGTTCTTGAGAAGAAGATTTTTAAAGACTTTTTCCTATATATTCCTATGTAAAACTTTGATCGGCCATTGTGGCCCCACCCTACTACCGGGGGTCATGATTTGAACAAACATGAATCTACACTACCTGAGGATAATTTCACATAAGTTTCATCTTTCCTGTCTCAATGGTTCTTGAGAAGAAGATTTTTAAAGATTTTTCCTATATATTCCTATGTAAAACTTTGGTCGGCCATTGTGGCCCCACCCTACCACCTGGGGTCATGATTTGAACAAACATGAATCTGCTCTACCTGAGGATGATTCCATATGAGTTTCATCTTTCCTGGCCCAGTGGTTCTTGAGAAGAAGATTTTTTAAAAATGCCATTTATTTTTCACAAATTCATAATTATCTCCCCTTGGAAGAGGGCGTGGCCCTTCATTTGAACAAACTTGAATCCCCTTCACCTAAGGATATTTTGTGGCAAGTTTGGTTGAAATTGGCCCTGTGGTTCTTGAGAAGAAGATGAAAATGTGAAAAGTTTACAACGACGGCAGACAATGGACAAATTTTGATCAGAAAAGCTCACTTGAGCCTTCGACTCAGGTGAGCTAATAAGTACAACTGAACAAAAGGAATAGAAAATATGTCATCTCCAGACAAAGATTTTATAAAGAGACCTATTTTTTTGCTTTTAACTAGGACATTAAATTAGGGTCACGGCACATTCTTTAGCCAATTGCACTTTGTGGTATAAAGCATGAGTCAGATTTGGGCAAAGAAAAAGAAAATATGCTCCAAATAAGTAATAATGGACAGATCAGTATAGAATGGGGTATTACAGAGAGGGGCCTTATGATCAAAGATGAATCTACAAAGTACCATGACTGTATTGTTGTCCACATTAAAATTAATTAAGCCCCTGTAATAAATGCCTTTATATCTCACCTGTCTGAGTAGGGAAACAAATAATCATGTCAGACTGGGTGGGTAGCTGTTTTTTAAATCCGGGGGTCGATCCATCGTGTTCATCATTAAATGGAACACCACTGTCTAAAGCCCCTAAGAAAAAAGCTTTATAGATTTATTTACTTGTTATTTTCTTTGAAATCAAAATTATTTATGTTTCCCTTTTTAAGTATTGGCATGTATATATTGCAAAACATTTAATTTCTACTTTCTAAGCATTGCATCATATATACAATCAACATTCCTTTTTTTCATTCTTTGTGCCTTTATCACTATGTATAATATTACATTTTTAGTTTCATTTGTCAATAAATCTAATCACAAGAACAAGCCCAAACACACACATATATTTTTCCTTGAAATAAAAAAGTCACAAGCATTCATTATTGCAAATGAACTGATCATAACCTATCTGAAGTCCAAATTTCTGGGTTGATTTATCTTGAGAAAATTTTTTTCTTACAGTGAAGTAAGAAGAACAAATTTATCTAAAATGTAAAACAAAAATGCAAGGCTAACCTCCTCTGCAAGCCTGAATGACAAAGATCTTTGGTTTGCCCAATAAACTTGGACAGTTGCTATTGTCAAACAGCTTAAACACACTGTCTAACTGAAGTTTACGACCATCAGTCCCAAAAATATAGCCTTCTTCTCCGTGACTCAGCAGACAAACAAAGGCGGCATCAGCCATGTAATGGGCGGCATCAGCAGCAAAATCCTCCAGCTTCTGGGCCATCTCCTATTAATAAACAAATACAAACAGCCAATCAAAAGGGGATTTTTAAGATCATATAAATGATTTATTCAATCCCTTCTTCAAACAATAAGGGAAGATATCACATCAATTTGTCAAGCACAACATTTTGGTATCAGCAGGTGTCCTTCTGTTCTGATTTTCTTTACTTATGATTTGATCTGTATACCTTAGCTGCGAGTCCATCACAGTCGTTATAGACCTTGACATCAAAGTGGAGTTGGTTGAGCAGATTGTGTAGATTATCCCTGTCTATATCTGTCCCTCTCCGCGGCGGTTTTCCCTCTACTTCGTTTACGTTAATTATCAGAGCTTTACCTCGGGGCAGCCTCCTCATTGCATAAGACTACAGAAAACAGTGTATTGTTTAAATAACAGGAGGAAATGTTTTCAATACCAAAAAACATTTCTTAGGAGTTGAGAACTTGACATATTCTCTGAGAATACTAAAATCATATACAGGTTTTTCTCTCATTTTCCAGAAAAATTGGAGCAAAGAAAAAGTAGCATACGTATAGTTCAGTAAAATACTGATACACTGTAATTCAGGTATCTTACATTTTGGCAGTTACTAAGGTAGAACTGTCGAGTGGCCTGATCTACCCTCACAGTGACGGGTCCATCGGTGAGGTCAATCTCTGGGTCGTCTAACTCGCCTTGCAGTCGGACGGGCTGAGGGACAGCTCGGTTCACCGTCATTTCATTACGACTTTGAGAATCCGATTCAAAATAGGGAATTACAATTTTGTCTTCTTTACGTTGTCTTTTGGCTGAAATTTATAGCATACTTTATAAACTGTGTATTTTTCTCTATCAGTTACTATGATTTCAATCAAATAAGTATAACTAATATGTAATACGTTACCAGGAGATTCACAGTTTCCTTCATGGTTTTCCGAAGGCTTTGTCATTGCATCTAAAAAAAAAAAAAAAAAAGACATATTTTTTTCTGACCTACAAGCTTATTGAAATAACATCAGGGTTTTTTTTAAAACATATTACTGTTGAATAAAGATAGAACATAAAAATTTTCAGACAAAAAGTACAATGTATCTATATTTTATGTTTTGATTGTTTACCAAGAGTATCTTCCCTTTGCAGACATGGCGGTTTTTGACTGGGAACATAGATAATTTCTTTGTGTGTTGGGTGAAGGTTATTGTTGAGAGGTATGCGTGTTTTAACCGTCCTTGGACAGCCAGGCAGTGGTTCGTAATTCGGATCATTGATGTAGTGGTGCGGTTGAAATCTTTCTTCATTTTCTTTGAATATATTTTTGTTTTGACTTCTCCTATCTAAGAATTCCGCATTGGAGAAATCAAAAGGCTGCGTGGGATTTCCTATTACATAATTGATGGGCCATGTATTGTGTGATAATGATGGTAGGATGGGTTGAACACTTGGGTTGTCAATTGGATGGAAGACACGATCTGATGGTATACTTTGGATGCCCTCTGAGCATTGGACACCTTGAGAATTTTCTGAACTACATAAAGCAATGTTTCTGGAAGGGTTTAATGGTACGAGTCGCACTTCCTTTGTAGGTGGGTGAGACGGCAGTGACCCTGGGGCTGAGATCCTGGGTGGGGAGGAATGAGGACGGGACGATTCCTGAACTGCCTCAGATTTTTCCGTTTCTTCTGGTTTAGCTTCACTTTTTGATGGTCCAGCATCTTTTTCTGGTGGTTTTAAATACAAATCCACAATGTCTTCTTGGCCATTTGCTATCAAACCTTCACTAAGTACTTCAAATCCATTCTTTTTTACAGAAATTTTATCTAAGAGTTCCTCTGTCTGTGCAAAGGTTGTTGATTTAGACTGAAAAAAATTAAATTTCTTTGTTAAACAGTGTACTTTAGAATGGTCCTCTATGTTCAGACCAGTGACTGACATCCATATTTAGACAGGCCCTCTGTGTTAACACCAGTGAATGTCATTCATACTTAGGTTGCCCTCTACGTTCTTTGTAATGCAGAGTTCTTGAAATCTTTTTCTCCACTGTCAGTCATTTGGACTGACTGCCATGTGAAGTTTGTCAGTCCAGACAGATTCAGTCCAAAAAAAAATCAATAAAAATATGAAAACTGTATACATGCAAATTTATTTTCAATAATTTTGCATCCTGCAACGATGCACACTTCATGCCGATTTGATTGTTGTATAACAATTTTTGCTGAATTCTCATTGGGGTGGAATTTCTCTATAAGTTTTTAATCTAGTTAGGTTTTCCCACCTAGCTTACCCTTAGTACCTTCAACAAACTTGTTTCAACAGTTTATCATAATTTGGCACTTGCGTTCATTGAAGAAGCCATACAGATTGAGAAAAGCATTTAACAGATTATGATCGGTTGGTTATGGGTAATTTGTATGTAGTCAGATTTTTGCAAGTTGCTCTGTCAACATCTACCGGTCATTTGGACTGACACAGAACCTAAAGTAATCGGTCCTGAGTTGTTTTTATCGGTCATGCCGACAGGACCGAAAGATTTCAAGAACTCTGTAATGACTTTCTAGGTCTTACCAAATGACATAAATAAGGAGGCATCTAGCCAATATCTCTCCCTTTTTTCTTAGTTGAAAAGTCTAATTATTTATTTTCAATACTACTGAATTGATGCTCTGAAGAATTATGTAAGACATTACATGTAATTTTTCTTTGGTCAAATATCCAGGGTATGTTTCACAAACTGTGCAAGGTCCTTCTAGGACTCGTGTGAATTCTTATCTCTTTGTCAGGACCTGCCTACGACAACAATCTCTTGTGTATACAGTAAAACATATATTTATACAACACAATTATAATGAACTGACATTTACAGCAAAGTGGCTTTCATTTCCACTGGCTTTGAAATATATTGTAAACTGAACAATATAATAAATAACACCAATTATGACAAAGAAAAATTATAATTCCTGGTACTTTGTTATACAGAAGATTTACTGTACAAGCTTCCAGGATTACCCTATACACTTTTGACCTGCAATCTGATTAAAATCAGATCCTTTGATACGCTCACATAGATCGCTACTCAAGGATCTGAAGAAACCCCATTCAGGGTCATCTCCTGGTGACCTTTGAATTATCCAATCAAATGTTCACTTTGGAGAATAGGGAAGTATCTCAGAATTCAGTTACAGAGGGGAAAGGCCCGATGATACACGAATGGAAAAATCGTGACCTAGTTTCTGTAGCCTGTCAAGAGAAGGACCACAGTCTTTTCTGTACAGTAATATAATAAGTACTTGCTTTTGTCTTGTTTTTTAGCTCTTTGTTTTGTACGAAATGATAAGATCTTCTCCGCAGCTTCTTTCACTTCTATATTCGTTTTCCCGAATGTCGCTTAAGTACGATCTCTCTGATTGGTCAAAATTTTCATGAATATTTTTATGAGAAAGGTCACCAGGAGATGACCCTGAATGGGGTTTCTAAGATCCTTGTGTAGCGATCCATGTGAGCGGATCAAAGGATCTGATTTTAATCAGATTGTTTTGACCTGTCTATGATGTCAGGAACCCCTAGTCTTTAGGAGCCTCAGAAATAATCTAAATAGTTTTGACATTTCTCTATGTCAGGGTCTGTTTATGATGTCATAGCCCTTTTAAGATTTACCTAAATAGTTTTGATTTCCCTGATGTCAAAACCTACCCATGATGTCATAGCCCTACTAGGATTTACCTGTAAAGTTTTGACATTTCTCTATGTCAAGGTCTGTTTATGATGTCATAGCCCTTCTAGGATTTACCTTTATAGTTTTGACATTCCTTGGTGTCAGGACCTGATTATGATGTCATAGCCCTTCTAGGATTTACCTTTATAGTTTTGACATTTCTCTATGTCAAGGTCTGTTTATGATGTCATAGCCCTTCTAGGATTTACCTTTATAGTTTTGACATTCCTTGGTGTCAGGACCTGTTTATGATGTCATAGCCCTTCTAGGATTTACCTGTATAGTTTTGACATTTCTGGGTGTCAGAACCTTCCTAGACAACAGTTCTGTCAGGAGCCCATCTTCGATGTTGATATTCTCCACCAGCTCTACTCGATTCTTTAGGAGAATCTCCTTCTTGGCCTTGTCCATCACTTAAATCCACAACAGGAGCTGTCTCATCACTGGAAAATATCACTAAAATAGCTCAATTTTCAAATTTTTTGTATTTAAAAAATTATTTTTCATATACATGTATTTGAAATCAAAATCAGAATTAAGCTTTAAATTCTCTTTGGAATGTAACTGAAAGTAGAGCAGTCTAGCAAAATTCTAAATCATTTGGAGGTGCAAAAACATCTATTTCTCTAAGTAAAATGCACTGAACATGCCCTGGAACTGACAGGTGAGAGGCCTGCCAGGGATGAGCCTGGGTTGAGGTCTTTGGGGGGTCAAAGACCTTTAAGGAGGGAGGAATGTGGCAGTCAGCCAGGTTCGATGGCCGGTGGCCAGATACCTCAGTTGATAGAGCACCTGACTGGAGTTTCAGGTGGCCCGGGTTCGAATCCCGGTCTTGTCCGCTGCATTTTCTCTCTTTTTTTTTTTTTTTTACACATTTTTTATTTTTATTTTTTTTTTTAACATCCATAATACCCCAAACCCTAATTTGTCTCAAAGAGTGTCCTACCCTTCCTTTTATATACAGTCATTTTACCAGTAACGAATATTTGCCAGTATCGAATATTTTTTTTATTTAAATATTCTAGAAAAACATAGTGAAGGGTTTTTAAAATTTAAAATTTAAAATTAATACAATAAAAGGATGAATATTCTACCACTGTGTTGTATTTTTGTAATATCTGCATGATTATTTCCCATAATATTTACAATTTGAACCGATGACCTAGATTTTAACACACGCAAGTGCAACTCTAAGAAAACGAAAGTGTGTCGAGAAATGCGTCTAAATAAAAAATTTGATATGTTGTCGATCCAGATTGTGTATGTAATCAATATTTAGGATAAATACAAAAAGATAGAATATTAAATTCAACGAAAATTGACTTTTGAATGAAATTTAACATCTAAACTAACCACGTGTTGTTTTCTTAGTTACGAATTACGAATTTTGGAAGAATGAAAAATGCCGTTTTACGGGATGCAAAAACAAAGAAAGCTGACAGGAGTGAAAAAACTATAAAACTATTTATAAACAAAAATATTCCATGAAAATTATGACTCAGAGATGATTGATTTAATTATAATAACGCTTGTCACTAAAAGTTTCTCATAAAATGCAACATTTTTCATACTGTTTAGTTTTAGAAAAAATAATCATTTGAATCAACAAGTAATGCTTATATACTTTATGTAAAATTTTCTTGAAGGTATATTTCTACAATAATTTCGACCAACTGGTTTCATTTATTAAGTCAGCAACAATAGAGGGCACCTGATTCGATACTGAAAAATCGATTCGAAACTAGGAAAAAAGGGGGGTGTTATTTTTGACAGCTATGTCCCTGTACCGTTTATATTTTGGAAATTTTTGTACTACTTGTTTGTAGAGCTTAGTAATACAAATTAAACGACAACAAAGAAAATTTGGAAATTCAAAGATATGGGTTGTATTTAATACGTAACTAGAAACCGATTTGTTACTGGTAAAATGACTGTACATGCACTATTCTCTTTAGAGAAGTGGACAGGCTTTGGCCTACACCCACTTCTCTTTGCAGGCATTCATGTTTTGATTTTGGAAACCGTGTAAAATGTAGAACTGGTGACAGCCTATAGGCACACTTCACAACTAACATTTTGTCTGAAAAATGTACAAAGAATAAACAACTCATAATTCTATGAGTCCTCGGTTTTAAGAGTTCTCAGTGATTGGGAAGGGCTTACGCCAAGCGCCATAGTCACATTGAAGTGAAAAATGGCGCATTAAATCAATCAATCATGGCGCCAAGGTGCGCATTCAATTTTTAGCGATGTTATTTGGAAATATTTTGTGTACGACTTTCTTTCTTGTTTTACTTTCGTTTTAAATGCAGCCAAAACAACAAATCTCATTGGTTGAAACCTGTCAAAAAGTTTTTCCGGTTAAACAAAGCACTTCCATGAGGTACAATACTTCATTCATTTGTATGGTAGGGCTGTTCCCTTTCCAAAACTGTCGTAATTTTAACACAAAATACGGGTCAGTTATATTCTAAGAAAGTTCCTTTAAATTTACTGCATTTCATGCGTTAAAAATCGGATTCGGTTTATTAAAAACGTGTTTTCTCTCGTATTTCATATTTGTTTGTTACTTTATTATTTCTTAAAATGGCCTTTCAGATTATATTGATGGCCCATTCATTTTCTAAATGGCCCATCAAAAATGTTAACTGTTGCGCCATAGTCCCATTAACCATTTTGGCCTTCCCAATCACTGGCTCTATTTAGCTTATGATTTTTATTGCATTATGCTTAACGTGTCGGCTCTCACAAATTTTACAACTTTTTACTATGATCTAGATCATAAGCATACCTTGCGCCAAAATCTAAATTCGCGGGTTCGGGCACGTTGTCAAACTTGCTGAACACAGGGCTTGGTACAAATACCATTTCCACTTATTTGAAAAGAAATCAACAATTTATATATTTTTTCTATTGCTTACCGTAAAGTTCAGGTCTTCTGATGTTCAGAATTAACGAATTAAGAAGGTTAAAATCTTTGAGTCATTCAAATCCAAATGAGAAACTAAGCGGAAACAAGTGCCTGGAGACTAAAGACGAAATATCTTCGGTATAAGGAACCACCGTTCCGGAATAATTATAAAGTGGGTCAGTAACCAACGGGGCATACTCTTGGTGTTTCTTGTTCTTCTCCCACCGTACAATTTAACTCTTGGTAGAGGGTTACACCCAGGCTTGTAATATTTCTAAATTAAAAAAATCATATACGTTACAACTAAAAAGTTATTTTTGTCTTTTCCCATCGTCTCAAGCCACGGTCCGGAGTCCGCATAGCTCTCTCCTACCAGAATGGGAGAGGATCGTACATTTTGGCCGTGGTTTGCGACGATGTTCTTTTCCAAGTGAAGTTTTTATAGGCGTTGGGACTGGGGGGTACCGGGGGGGGGGCTTAGAAGTAGGACGAAAATAGGATTTTACAGGTTTGGACAGTGTTCAGATTTTCCTTTATTTCTTTTCTTTTCTTTTTTTTTTTTTTTTTTTCTTTTTTTTTTTTTGCTCGTCAAGATTTTTATAAGTTGAAATGTTTGTTCTCTTAGAATCCCCCCCCCCTTCCGATGCCAATCTAAAGTCAGCATATATATACAGTATAACAAAAGTAAAATGGACTGTGGTAGCTTAATACTAGTACTTCTTCTAGATTCCTTATAGGGGAGGGGGGGGGGGTCCTTCAATTAAACAATTTAAATTTCCCTTCACCCAAGGATGCTTTTACCACTTGCCAAGTAATTCTTGAGAAGTTGAAAATGTTAAATGGTTACAGACATATGGATGGACGACTGACAACAGATGATCAGAAAAGTTCACTTGAGCTTTCATTGGAAATTATGACATTTAGGCCTAGTTACTAATAGTATTCACTGATATAGAGAATAAAACCAGTGGAAGTTATGACATTAAGTTACTACTAGTATTCACTGGTATAGAGAATAAAACCAGTGTAAGTTATGACATTAAGTTACTACTAGTATTCACTGATATACAGAATAAAACCAGTGTAAGTTATGACATTAAGTTACTACTAGTATTCATTGATATAGAGAATAAAACCAGTGGAAGTTATGACACTAAGTTACTACTAGTATTCACTGATATAGAGAATAAATTCAATGGAAGTTAGGACATTAAGTTACTACTAGTGAAACGGAAATTGGTTTTGTGATTTAGTTTCGTTTTAACGTTAGACCTACGTTTATATATAAATTCTTAAACACTAAAAAAATATTAATTCTCAGATCATACAAGTAGTATGAAACTGCCTGTGTACGGGGGCTGCACTGAGGTAATACATGTTGTGTTACGGGAGCTCAGGGGACCTCTCTGGTGACGGAGTGGATAAACATTAGTTTGTTTCTTCTCTTGCATACGGTCGTAAGACCTGAATAAGGCAGACGGATGCAGGGGATGAACAGCTAAATGTTTCACAGTACACCAAAGCACGTAAGACCTGAATAAGGCAGTCACTTGGTTGTAGAGAGAGGTGGCATACCACAATTAGAGGTGGGGGAAGTGCCAAGATGCAGCAGTAATAGTGGAGAGGCAGGGCAAGAAGAAAATTACTTGCGGGAGACACCCGTTGACCACAGTTAGTGGTTGTCCAATCAAGAAGAAACCCCATTGTATTTGATTATATTTTATTTGGTCAACAAAAACCTGAGTTAACAGGTTAACGAACCTAGTGTAACGCCTCGGTGATACAAGACTTATCACCAAACACCAAGCTCGGCCGCGTTGCACGTTACATTATTTGGTGGCAAGCGTCGGGATTTTGTTGACCATGGATTCGTCTAAGAAAGTGTCAGAAACTATAGAGCGAATGGAGAAGATCTAAGAGAAGATGAGAACGCCAACCAGCAACGATGGTCAGACAAATGCGGCAAGCCAAGAGTCTGCATGGATATGCAGCACACAGTACTGACAACCAACCGGCCGGTATCTCAGGAGATGTGTCATTTGACGAGTACGGCGCACGGCCTAAAGTTAGATTTCCAGACGAAGGCAAACCAAGCTACACACCAAGTTCTGGGGTTGACGACACTGTGACAGGCCATCTATTTGACACGCCAAAACCACGTAGGCAGTCAATAGGGACAGACAATGCGAAGACAGGCCATATACATGTAATCAAGCCAGCCACGTATGACGGAACCAGTTCCTGGCTTGACTACAAGTCACATTTTGAGGCTTGCGCTGTTGTAAATGGCTGGGCAGAAGATAAGAAGGGTCTTTACCTGGCTGTATTACTGCGTGGCCAAGCACAGTCAGTGTTAGGTGACTTACCAAGTGATACTGGACAGCACTATAAGACATTGGTCAGATCCCTTGAGGAGAGGTTCTCCCCTCCTCACCAAACAGATCTGTATCATGTTCAGCTAAAGGAACGAAGACAAAGAGCATCTGAGTCCATACCAGAGTTAGGCCAAGCCATTAGACGACTAACCAATTTGGCCTACGCATCAGCACCTGGTGATGTGCGAGAAACTCTGGGCAAAGATGCATTCATAGATGCCTAGGGAGACGTCAAAAATTGTCAGGCATTGCAAAGAATTGTATATAGATGTAAAAAAAACTGTTATTAGTTAATCATATGCGGGACGCATATAATCTTGAGGGGAGGGTAATGAAACGGAAATTGGTTTTGTGATTTAGTTTCGTTTTAACGTTAGACCTACGTTTTTATATAAATTCTTAAACACTAAAAAAATATTAATTCTCAGATCATACAAGTAGTATGAAACTGCCTGTGTACGGGGGCTGCACTGAGGTAATACATGTTGTGTTACGGGAACTCAGGGGACCTCTCTGGTGACGGAGTGGATAAACATTAGTTTGTTTCTTCTCTTGCATACGGTCGTAAGACCTGAATAAGGCAGACGGATGCAGGGGATGAACAGCTAAGTGTTTCACAGTACACCAAAGCACGTAAGACCTGAATAAGGCAGTCACTTGGTTGTAGAGAGAGGTGGCATACCACAATTAGAGGTGGGGGAAGTGCCAAGATGCAGCAGTAATAGTGGAGAGGCAGGGCAAGAAGAAAATTACTTGCGGGAGACACCCGTTGACCACAGTTAGTGGTTGTCCAATCAAGAAGAAACCCCATTGTATTTGATTATATTTTATTTGGTCAACAAAAACCTGAGTTAACAGGTTAACGAACCTAGTGTAACGCCTCGGTGATACAAGACATATCACCAAACACCAAGCTCGGCCGCGTTGCACGTTACACTAGTATCATAGGCGTCGGAACCGGGGGGGGGGCTATACGAGGGGTGATCAAAAAGTTCACGAACTATCTCTATATCTACAAAACCACGATTCAGATTAGAATAAAATTTGGTACACACATAGCCACACACAAGTTCTATAAATAGCAAATGCTGAATAAAGTTTTGCTCCTTGTTTGTGACGTCATAATGTGAAAATGACGTCACTATGTAGGTCACTTGTGGCGAAAAATGGTTGTCTCAGTCGTACTCGTTCAACAAAGGACTGTTCAATTTATTGCATATCTTAGAAATCCCTTTGCAGTAGCATATAATAATTTGTACACAGTTTATTAAGACAAATGGCTTTCCATACATTCAATTAATGATTGGATTGGTCGTTTTAGTGAAGGAAGGCAGATGGTTAACAATGATACTTGTTATGTTGCCCATTGAAAGCAAGTTTGAAATGAGATGTGTTTTTAATTAAGCAATTTGCTATCAAGGACCTCCAATTTACACTTTGAAAAATAGTTGATATATCTGAACAATAATATAATTATCATTGGCGTCTGAAGCAAATTGAAAGTGGGGGGGCTAAGTGTAAAAAAAAAATTTTTTTGTACCTTCAAAAAATCCTGACAAGCAAAAAAAAAAGAAGAAAAAAAAAGGAAAATGTCCATTTCCAAAACACGAAAATCCTATTTCGTGGGGGGGGGGGGGGGGGTTAGGACTTCGGTACCAAAAATTTTTTTCCAAACAACACCACTTTCCCCATTTTTAACCTATACTAAGACGTACCTTTAGAAAGTGGGGGGGGGGGGGGGTAAACCTACGAAGATATGTTCAATGTCTATACTAAGTATATATTTGGAAAAAAAGTGGGGAGGCTAACACGTGACCGCCTATATCACGTGATTCGCGCATGAGCAGAACGGTGGTTCATGTACATAAAAATCGGAGAGGACTAATTTAAAATATAATCAACACTGAAACCAAATGTTGTTTCTTTTATGGAAGTTATTCAATTAGTTCGCGAACTTTTTGATCAACCCTCGTATTTTGCAAATATATACATAATATACGCATTGAAAATTAGAATTTACCTTTTTTTGTTGGTTTAGCCCCCCACTTTCAATTAGCCCCCCCCCCCCCCTTTCAATTTGCTTCCGACGCCTACGAGTATTCACGGATATAGAGATAAAAACCAGTGGAAGTTAGGACATTAAGATACTGCTAGTATTCACTGATATAGAGAATAAAACCAGTAGAAGTCAGGACATTAAGTTACTACTAGTATTCACTGATATAGAGAAAAAAACAGTATAAGTTATGACACTAAGTTACTACTAGTATTCACTGTTATTGAGAATAAAACCAGTGGAAGTTATGGCATTAGGTTACTACTAGTTCTACTTATATAGAGAATAAAACCAGTGTAAGTTATGACATTAAGTTACTACTAGTATGCACTGATATAGAGAATAAAACCAGTGGAAGATAGGACATTTAGTCAAAACTAGTATCCACTGATATAGAGAATAAAAACAGTGGAAGTTAGGAAATTAAATTACTACTAGTATTCACTGATATAGAGAATTAATAAAACCAGTGGAAGTTAGGACGTTAAGTTTCTACTAGTATTCACTGATATAGAGAATAAAACAAGTGGAAATATGGACATTAAGTTACTACTACATGTAGTATTCACTGATATAGAGAATAAATTCAGTGGAACTTATGACATTAAGTTACTACTTGTTTTCACTGATATAGAGAATAAATTCAGTGGAACTTTTGACATTAAATTACTACTAGTATTCACTGATATAGAGAATTAATAAAATCAGTGGAAGTTAGGACATTAAGTTAAAATTAGTATTCACTGATATAAAGAATAAAACCAGTGGAAGTTAGAACATTAAGTTACTTGTAGTATTCACTGATATAGAGAATAAAACCAGTGGAAGTTATGACATTAAGTTACTACTAGTATTCACTGATATAGAGAATAAAACCAGTGTAAGTTATGACATTAAGTTACTACTAGTATTCACTGATATACAGAATAAAACCAGTGGAAGTTAGGACATTAAGTTACTACTAGTATTCACTGATATAGAGAATAAAACCAGTGGAATTCATGACATTAAGTTACTACTTGTTTTCACTTACATAGAGGAAAAAAAAACAATGGAACTTATGACATTAAGATACTACTAGTATTCACTGATATAGAGAATAAAACCAGTGGAACTTATGACATTAAGTTACAACTTGTTTTCACTGATATAGAGAAATAAAACAGTGGAAGTTAGGGGATTTAGTTACACGTACTACTATAATTCACTGATATAGAGAACACAAGCATTCAAAGTTAATTGAAAACTTTTAAAATAGCTAAAAAATCAAACAAATAAATAACACTTATACATATCAATAAAAAACCATTTATTTCCAGAATAACAACAAACAGTGTACAGTGTCTGAACACTTATCTTTCACAACCATCATGAATTTACAAAAAAAAATTAAATAAAAAAAAGAAAATGAAAACTTACAAAGGGTTGGTGTTCATGTGTGTTTTTCGTTCTTCTGTAATTGAATCCAATCGACAATGGATGCATACATTGTGATAAATTTTTAATGGCTTTATACTTATTATGAGATTTGTATATCACATTGCATCATTTACATTTTAAAAGGCTGTATCATTCACTTCAATCATTGACATAAAACTTTTAAAAAATATTTTGTATTGTCGTGATTTGTACAACCTTTATTCATAATAATAGTATTATATGCTTTACTTTTAAATCATAAACATTTGAATAACATTGCATCATTTTATTTAGTGAACACTTTTAATGCTTAACATTTGCTAACATTTCTTTATCACTTACATAAGGTAAACACTTAAATTTGTAATTTAATTTTACTATCTATACCATTAACATTCAAATATTACTTTATATCATTCTTTAGTTGTACCACAAGTCTTTAACCTGACCTCCTATTTTTTTTAACATCACAATGGGTATTAAATCAATTCAATATCTGTGATTTGTACTTCATTATGGAAGATCATAGCATTAACATTAATACCTCACTCTGTATCATAAACATTAATACAACACTCTGTATCATAGACATTTATACAACACTCTGTATCATAGACATTACTGCAACACTCTGTGTATCATAAACATTAATACAACACTCTGTATCATAAACATTTATACAAAACTCTGTATCATAGACTTATATAAAACACTCTGTATCATAAACATTACTGCAACACTCTGTGTATCATAAACATTAATACAACACTCTATCATAAACATTTATTCAACACTCTGTGTATCATAAATATTCATACAACACTCTGTATCATAAACATTCTACTGTAATTGTTTTGTAAAACACATTTTGATTGGATAACACACTGATGTTTGAAGCAGTAAAACAAGCATTAACGTGAGTGAAAGCTTTTCATTGTGACGTTAGCATGGTGTAAATACACGATGCTCCGTGACGTATTTTATATAACGAAACTCAAAAAATAAGACATAAACAACCAATAAAATGCATGGATTGCATTAGAATGGGAAAAACTTATCTTCCAATTTGGTATTTGAGACCGTTATTACTGATTTGACGGTCGCAAATATCCGTTTTACCGGCTCCTCCTACGCGTCGCTGGAAAAACATTTATACAACACTCTGTATCATTAACATTTATACAACACTCTCTATCATAATCATTTATACTTTACTCTGTATCATAAACATTTATACAACACACTCTATCATAATCATTTATACTATACTCCATATCATAAACATTTATACAACACTCTGTATCATAAACATTTATACAACACACTCTATCATAATAATTTTTACTATACTCCATATCATAATCATATATACAACACTCTGTATCATAAATATTTACACACCACACCCTATCATAATCATTTATACTATACTCTGTATCATAAACATATATACAACACTCTGCATCATACACATTAATAAAACACTCTGTATCATAAACATTTATACAACACTCTGTATCATAATCATTAATACAACACTCTCTATCATAATCATTTATACAATACTCTGTATCATAAACATTGATACAACACTCTGTTTCATACACATTAATACAACACTCTGTATCATAAACATTTATACAACACACTCTATCATAATCATTTATACTATACTCTGTATCATAAACATATATACAACACTATGTATCATAAACATTTACACAACACTCAGTATCATAAACATTTATACAACACTCTGTATCATAATCATTAATACAATACTCTCTATCATAATCATTTATACTATACTCTGTATCATAAACATATATATAATACTCTGTATCATACACATTAATACAACACTCTGTATCATAAACATTTATACTGTACTCTGTATCATAAACATATATACAACACTCTGTATCACAAACATTTACACAACACTCTGTATCATAATCATTCATACAACACTCTGTATCATAAACATTTATACAACACTCTGTATCATAATCATTCATACAACACTCTGTATCATAATCATTAATACAATACTCTCTATCATAATCATTTATACTATACTCTGTATCATAAACATATATATAATACTCTGTATCATACACACTAATACAACACTCTGTATCATAAACATTTATACAACACTCTGTATCATAAACATTTATACAACACAATCTATCATAATCATTT
This sequence comes from Saccostrea cuccullata, assembly GCF_032062105.1. NCBI lineage: Eukaryota > Metazoa > Mollusca > Bivalvia > Ostreida > Ostreidae > Saccostrea > Saccostrea cuccullata. The sequence continues at coordinate 123 of NW_026923778.1, read as the reverse complement.
ATACTATACTCTGTATCATAAACATATATACAACACTCTGTATCATAAACATTTATACAACACTCTGTATCATAAACATTTATACAACACAATCTATCATAATCATTTATACTATACTCTGTA
>NW_026923777.1:0-21912 GCF_032062105.1 Saccostrea cuccullata | reverse complement strand
AACCGAAAAACAACTCGAATGCGTTTTGTAGGACGTCAGTGTCAAACCGCAACCCTCTTTCAATTCAAATAAAAATAGGAAGACCTCTTATACGTAGAGACTGGAACTTATCTTCATTAAATGTATAAAGAACTACAAACATATCTCGGTACTACAGAGGAGATAACCAAATCTGTATATCCAGTACATTCTATAATAAAACCCCAGTTTGTTTAGATCTTTTTTTTTACATTTAATGGTATATATTCTTTGCGCTTGCTGAAGAGACCTAAGATATTGCAATAGCAGACTTCCGAGTTACTGCCGGAACAACGTTTTTCTCCGAATTTTATACACGCCTTTAAAAAATTTAAGCCCTGTAAACTTCCGGTTTCTCTCAAGGTCATACTAAGCGGTAGAATACAAACCATTGATTGCATTATGACGGATTTCTATTCTCTGAAGGTTCCAGAACTCAAACAATATCTCAAAGAGCGAGGTGTTTCTTGTACGTTACTTCGGAAGATAGATCTGGTGAGACTATGTGAACTCGCAACGGAGCTGAATCTTGAAATAATACCAACCGATGATAGGGGGGATTACAATGTCATGGACAAGAAAAGGAGAACCGTGCAGGTAAATGGTGACGATATCGTTATACCGTCCCCAACTGACGTTAATCTCAGCGAGATTGGTAGAGACTGAATATTTGGTCTGACGTCTACTACCAATCTCAGACAGGTGCCATACAACGTGATTCGGGATTTTTTGCTCCAACTTCGGCAGCTCGTTTCAATAAATACAGTCTGAAATAAATTATCTGCCCGCCTCAACTTTTTCCTTTGAACATCCCTAAAAGTGTCTATCACTATAAAACTTTCCTTTCTTACCTTTAAAAGGTTTAAATCCAGTAAAATATAAAGTTGTTTATTTTTCCTGACAGCATAATGGCTGTTTGCTATTCATTTAAACCTTCGATTTTGAAGAGTTCCACAATAATCTGTTTCCAATAATTCAAACTACTACTATTTCTTATAAGAATGATCTATAGTACGAATTTTCACATATTTTATAGAGACAATGGAACCTGTAAACATTGTGTTGCCCTTCTGTTTGCTGTAAATGACTTTTGTTCTCGACACAAGGATAGAGGTACTGAGGTGGGAACAGATGTTGAGTGTGTCTGGGATAAGCCCAGAAATGAGTCAATTCCTATGGAGGTAGATGAAATTGATATCAGAACTGATACAAGTGTACCTAAAAAGATCACCCCCATTCATACAGTCTATAAATCAACTGTGAACAATATTACATGTACTACTAATGACGTTAAGATCGAGCTTAAAAATATTTGCAAAGGTTCAAAAGCATTGCTTTTACAAACACTGTATGAAGAGGGTGATGATTTAGAGGATGAAAGTGATAGTTCTAAAATTCCAAAAGTTCTTGATGTGGTAAACTCTAATGTTGGAGAAAATATTTTTGTATGCTTACAAAATGCTTTTGATAAAGACACTATAAACAAAATTGAAGAGGTCACCAGAGATCAGAGTGAAAACCCCATTGGCGGATCCAGAGGGGGGGTTCCGGGGGTTGGAACCCCCCCTTTATTTTTTGCCAAGTGGAGAGAGAGAGAGAGAGATGATAAAACGTTTTCGAGATTATATGTTTGTACGTCTTAACTATTGATTGAATAGATAGATTCCCACACATTTAGTAATAGTTTCCTCCAATCACCTGCTCTAATATATTTTTTAAGAGAGAATGGTAGAAAATATTTTACTTATTTTTATATATCTTGTATATGATATGTAACATGCGAGGTTCAATTTGATATTAGATTCCCCGATCTTTGGCTGTGTTGGCTATATTTGTACCGTTTTTATCATATCTTTATCAATTGAACGAACTAACATGTAACTCTTTGTTTAAAAGCCCATCCGCACCCCACCCCGAAAAGGTTTTTCAAATTCCTAAAGAAAATTAAATTCTTTATAATCTTCGGAAGTGATACGAATCCATTCAATTTTAAGGCTTCCGTAGTTTTTGATTTTTTTGTTTTTGTTTTGTTCGGAATGGGGGTACGCTTTCCACAACCTTAGATCTGTGAATCTTTGCTTGAGAATATGTATTGGGGGGGGGTTAGAGGGGCATAACCCTGGAACCCCCCCTTTCAAAAATTGCTGGATCCGCCCCTGAACCCAGAATGGTTTAATCATCGCAAAGGCAGAATTACAGCATCCAATTTTTCTTCTATTTTAAGCTTTAAATTTACTGAGAATGATGAAAATTATATATCGAAAAGAGTTATGGGAAAGTCAAGTTACATAAATACTCCATCTGTAAATTTTGGGAGCGAAAATGAAAATGTGGCACGACAGTTGTACTTTTTTGGACTATAAGAAATGTCATGAAAAGGCCAAACTTGAGCTTAGTGGTTTACAGGTAGATGAATTACACCCATATTTAGGAGCCTCTCCTGATGGTTTGATAAGCTGTAAATGTTGCGGTGAAGGACTGATCGAGATTAAATGTTCATACATGTATCAAAATAAAACACCACAAGAAGCATGTCTTGATCACCATTATCATGTATATTTAGATGAAAACAACTTAGTTAAACTAAAAGATAGTTCATCATGGTATATTCAGATCCAAGGTCAAATGGGTGTTTGTAAAAAACAATGGTGTGACTTCATTTTGTATACAAAAAGAGGTACTGCTGTTGACAGAATATATTTTGACTCTGAACTGTATGAAAAAATTGTCAAGACATCAAAAAGATTCTATGAAAAGTACATTGTAAAGGCACTAACTAACAAAAAATAAATGATGACAAAAAACAGTTTGATTATTTTATTTTTTCACAAGTGGTGTCTGTAAATTACAAAGAAAAGCACACACTTTCAGGATCTGATTTGACAATGGCTTCAATGACAAAGGCATGGTATAACTTAAGATATTAAAATTTTTCAATCTTTCTATCGCACGTTCAACATGAATTCTAAGACGAGCAATATATCTAGTCTTAATAATATCATTCTGCAGCAATCTTTTTCCTTTACCCCAGTTACATTTCTTGGTGAAAGGTGGAATTACAAGCTTTGCATGTCTTTCTAACAATAAATCTCTAATTAAAAAGCCTCTGTCAGCCATAATTTCATGACCTGGTCTTATATAATCAAGAAAACCACAGTTCTTAGTAATATATCTGTCAGATGTATTACCTCCCCATAAATCTGATATAAAAATGATGGCAACAGATGGCATAATACCTATTAAAGCTTTGTATGTATTATGATGCTTATAAGTACTTTAAGTTCTGGACTGTGCAGAAGGAGATCTGGGCTTTTGTATAAAAAATTCAGTACAATCAATAATACAAACTGTATTGGGAAATGTAAGTTTAAAGGACTTAGGTAAAAACTTCTTGATAACAGATGTAGATGGCCAAACTAATAAAGGTGTTAAAATATGATACATAAAATTTACCCATGTTGTGAAAATCTGAGATACACGTGTATTTGAAACTCCAAAAATATCAGCCAAAAAAAATGTAAAAATAGCAAGCCGTAAACGAATAAGAGTCATAATAAATTCTTCATATTTCGACAGTTTTCTTGTCGGTCCAGTTTTCCTCCTATCCGCATTCTGCTGGTATTGAGTTTCCTCAGCACTGCTTTGTCCACTCCAATATTTAATGTTGGGGGATGCTTCATCTAACACTTCTACAATACATAAAAAAATACTACATTTGATCATCCATAATAATTTATTGTATGAGCATGTTAATTATTATGAACATGCATTCTTTTTATGAGGAGCAAAGCATTTTAAGGTAATTCTTCTTATTGCATGCACCGTACAAGTACCCTTGTCCTGTCCATTATTTTCAAAATTCTTATTATTCACAGTGGTTGGTATAAAAATATCTTTTTACACTGTGATTTTTGGACAAATTTTATTTCATTCAGTATCATTAAAATACTTGAATTTTCATGCAAATACATAACTGGCTAAACAATTTACCATACAATCCACGTAGCATTGACTTTGATGGAATACCAGTGTACTGCTTTACACTCCTATCAGTTGCTGTGACCTTTTCAATGATGAGGTTTCTCATGAGAGCATCAGGATTTTCAAACTTCTTCTTTAGAGCCATGAGTTTTATCCCATTTCCACCATCCCTATATCTGTCTGTATTCCACTGTCAACTGTATCTGGTCCATGGCTTTCACCTACAGCTGCAGATGCATACTCATGGTCAGGCTGGCATGGTTGCACAACTGAAAGAATGAGATGATAAAAGTATTATCTTAAAAATGTGTCACTGTGTATTATATAATTTAACTATTATTAAAATATTAACATATGAAGAGAAATGTTTTAACTATTCATCAAGTAAAAATCTGCCTTAATGTCTTCACAATAACACTTCACCAGTAAATATTTCCTGATACTATTATAATACATTATATTATTTTTAAAATTTAAAACCTGTGTTCAGTGTTTCACACGCAGAAGCCACTGTCTCTTCAGACACAACAGGGGGTGTTTGAAAATCCACACATTCCATTTCCATATAACACTGACTATGGCTCTATATAGGAAATTTAATATTACATTTAGTTTCATGTACTTAAGCTATACACTGAAAAATATATTACCAGTAGTATTGTGTACTATCATCATTAAATAAACATGTAAGAAACATTCATGAAAAAATAAATAGTACTTTAAACATTTCTGTGACTGAAATTTACAGTCAAATTTCATACATGGGTAAAATCTGAAAATTCAAATATGTACATGTATTCACTGAAAAAGCAACTGAAAAATATAATCGGCACTATGAATTATAGTGTCAGTTTGAAAAGCAGAAACAAACATTTTTTCCACAGGCTTTATAGATATATATTTATATACACAGTGTTAAACTTACATCATTGTAGGACTGAAAATCAGCTGCCTCTTCATTCGACTCCATCAAGTGTGAATTTTCAAGGAAATGGATGAAACAAAAATATATGTTATTTTCATACTGCAACATTATTGAAAGTCTATACATCTACAAAGGACATTCTGCTAGTCAGATTGCTGAGTTAAAAATACTCTTTACAAGTATCAAAAAGAGCAGTGTTTATTAGGCTTAGGATAGCTAAATTGAAACAGTATATTGTAGACTAGGGAATTTCTAATAAATGTACTATCCTATCAGAGATGACAATATAGTTAAACAAGCCCTGTCAAGGGATTTTACTTAAGTGTCGCCTACTTTAAATGTAAGGTGACAACGAAACACCAAGGTTTACATAAAGAATAAACACAATTTTATTCTCTTTAGTTTAGAGAGGTGGACAAGCTTTCGCCTACATCCATGGATGTATGCAAAAGCCTGTCCACTTCTCTAAAGAGAATGAAGTATATACAACACATAGAACAGAAAAACGTGGTGAATATATACATAGGTTGACTGGTAGGACTCGACTAGCTGATGTGGAAAGCATGCAGGCACACATGGTGCAAGGTCATAGTGAATAAATTAACAAATGCATTTAACTACAATACTCTTATTACAGGGCTTGAAACAAACTAGTCTATCAAGTATCATTTCAAAAATAAATATCAGGAGGGGGCATTTTTATGTGTATTATTAATTACTCATACACACCTCGTTACGTTTCTCTGCCGCTGAACGTTTGGTGATGGATGTTGAGCTTCTGTTCTGTAGAGGCTCCTTGTAATTATTGTAAGCAAATAACGTGGGATATGGGTTTTCAGGTGTTGGACTGCCATCAACAAAATGTCGGGAACATATCTAAACATTGAAAAAAAGAAACCCTTTGTACTGAGACACGAAAATTTTGCAAAAAGTGCAAAATAAATTAGTCTTTAAGAATTATTCCACTTTACCCTGTGATGCATAGGTGGGTCGTAATCATGGTAATCTTTCCGCCGCAGCAAACTCAGCCACGCTCGCCTACATTTTGGGTCCTTTTTCTGTGTTGGGAAAGGGAAGAATTTAACTTCTGTCATATACCCATATCTTCCCCTTTTCTTTGTGTCAGCGTGACAGCCCTCGGTAGCACAGTAATACCGAGTTTTGCTAGTGCTACTCGCCATATCGTCTGCACCGGAAGTATCGAGGGCTTAAAAAAGTTGCGAATCACGTGACCGCAGTGTGTAAAATCAAGAATAAAACGTTGTTCCGGCAGTAACTCGGCTTCCTTTGAAAAGTTTTGACTAATTTGCTGATTTTGGATTCATTGATTAATTCTATTGTTAAAGATACGCAATAATATTTTTTTCTGTAACATTCTTGTCCTATTCCGGCTGTAAATATTAAACGGGATTCGAACGAAACATATCAGGAAGGAGTTATATTACTTGTACTATTTGAATAATTAACAAACACTTAATAACTATTTGACCAAATATCAAATAACATTGAAAGAACAGGAAACGCTCATCAATCTAAGGAAAATTCTCAAAATCAAAAGTGTCGCAGATTTCTGATAAAAATTTCTCTGTAGTTTGTCATCGTCGTTAACTTTGCACATTTGACACAGGTAGATCGATTCGGCCAACAAGCAGCCTTGTATTCAAATTTGTTCAGTTTAAGAGCTATGCATTTTACCGAAGGAAAGAATTAAACTTGCTAAAATTTGATGGCATCTTTTACGACATCATTATTCATATAAAATCCTCCAATTAGTCAGAGGTGCAACTTGACATAGAATCATATTAGACCATATCAGCATAGCCGTTGAGACTAAGCTGAATGAATCTTCTTCTAGGTAGGGAGGGATGGGGTAACTGAAATAAGTATTTATAATTTACTGGAATGAAATACATTTCTTCAAAGTAATTGAAAGTAGTTTGATTTCAATAACAAGCGACTGAAGTTATTTAAATTCGACTACATTCCAAAAAATGTCATGTATTTTTCAAATACATTTCAAATACTTTATTTTTCTAGTAAAATATTTTTTAAAAATGTTTTATTATAATGCAGTATAATAATAATGCTGCTGCTAATTATGTATATATATGTTTTTTTTTAAATAAACCTAAAGTAATTAGTATGTATTTAATGACATTCTTCAAAAAAATTTAAAGTTATTAGCTTTTTTTCAAGTAATTAATAATATTCTCGATTACTTGCAATTATAATAACATTGATTTAAACAAATGTGCTTAATCACATTTTCAAGTAACTGACCCCAAGTATAGTAAAATGATAAATAACTTTGTGGGTGTTTTGCTTCCTTTAACACTTTTAAATTTGTCACAAACACTTCATGAAAATTTTAATTTCCGCTTGATTAATTAAACTAAGACATGTTGTACAATGACAATGATAATGATTTTAATATCTTAAATGTACAAACATACATTGTAGAGAGGAGGTAGGAAAAGATACAAACACAGAAAAAGAATTCAAAGTAGACTTATTTATGTTCGCTGCATTTGGCTCCGTCTATTTTCGACCAGCTTTTGGTCTCAAGAAATAATTCTGAACATCAAATTGCACTGACGAACACCACGAGAGCGATTTCCTTTAATCGAGATTGTACCGTGACTTTATCCAAGAATTGCACAGTGATACTAGTAAATGGCATAAATGATGGCTACCAGAAGAAATAGAATCATAATGTTTGTGGCTCAGTCCATTTTTGTTCATGTAATCTGTAAGTATGTTGGACAATTATATATTTTATTCTCTTTTATCAAAACAGTGAAATATTCACAAATTCTATATGAAACAAAGAGCATTATGGAAAGTAACAATCCATGAAAAATTGTTTTCTCTATCACAAGGTTTTGATGATATTCAATTACTAGGTTTTACCCATTAGCAATGTGCGCGCGCCATCTTGTAGGGCAAGCGTTATCGAAGGGAAGAAAGTGGTCAGTGCGTGTAATCGGATTATAACTTCAGCTATGTTAACCACTTTTGCTGTTGTGGTTTGTACAAGGCATTCCAAGCCTGGAGATACCGTTATGGAGTCATGGATACTTTGATCAAACTCTTGGATGGATTCTCAAGGGATGTTCTTCACACTCTTTTGGCACGGGATGCTGTTATTTGGCCTATTCTTAAGACCTGTCACTGTTTTATGTTAGCCTGTTCACGAGTAACAGTTTCACAGGTTTGAGCTACATACGAAGTCACAGTCAATGTTTAAAACACTTCTTCACAGTGCTTCGCCACCTCCTCTTTTCACATTACTCCATATTCCCCTTTATGCAGTTTATTAAGAACCTTTGAGATGTCTCCATCAAAAGACGCAGACCTGTGAGTCCTGGCAAACTAATGCAACAGAGATAACAGAACAGGTTTGGTTCCTGTGCCTCTCAGATTCATGTCAAATTGCATTTAATCCTCAGCCTTTGATTCTTGCACAATGGGCAGTTGTTTTGTGGAGGCCCAGCTGGTGCAACTGGTAATTTTCGTTTTTGACTAGGTCTTTTTTTCTTTTTTGTCTTGGCAGAGGTCAAGTCAATGTCTTGAATTCTTTTGTATTTAAGGTTCAGAGAATTTGGAAACATTCAGTGCGTCTTTTACGGTTAGAGTTTTACTTTATCTAATTTTCACTGCAGGTTCTACAGCAAGTAGGAGAGCTGCGACATGTAAGCAAACCTCACCGATCCCTGTCATGCATGTGCATTGTGCTATAGTTGCATTCATTTTCTACATCAACCATGGTCTCAGATTTAAGTCAGGCATGCGTTGTGAATGCTTTCACTTTTCTAGAAGACCTAAAAGAGAATTAATTAGATACACCACAAAATATCGGAAAGTATTCATTTATTCACATAAAATCATAGAACGCACTGTTCTTTGACAAGACTCTCTTTTCAGTAGGCCTTTATAGATTTATTAAGCTGACACATGTCATATTACAGTAAAAAGTATGAAACTCCCACTATATAAAAGAAATACGGTGTTCACATTTTCACATATTTCTCCAATCAAAACAAAAACCAAATTAGGCCACAGTTGCACTTAGTTGGAAAGATTCGGTGTAAAATACTCATTAAAATTTATTCAGTGGTATAGAAAAAGTTATGGATAAAAGATGGGTAACCCAAGTTTTACGCACTAAAGGACATGCAGTTGGAAATCCCCATCATGTAATACATTTACCAAATATAAAATCTCTACTGACAGATAATTCAATTCCATTTTCATTTTAGGTTTTGTCACAGGGCAGCAAAACAACTGCAGGATTACAGAATTTATCGATAAATGTGGAAATGTTGGAAGTTTATTAAATTGCAGCGGTCTAAAGATCAACACATTTCCAAAAAGCTTCCCAACAGCCATCGGAAACCTTGCCATAGATCTATCTTATAACAACTTCAGTGTAATATCTACTGAAACTTTCATTGACGTACCGCAACATATCTCACTTAAAGTCAAATCTATCTCCTTACAGGGAAACAATTTAAAACTTATCAATAGTCGGGCCTTTTCACAATTTCAAAATCTGTGTGCACTGGATATAAGCAACTGTGGATTGAAGAAAACTTCCTTTGAGGAAGGCGCCTTTGCTGAATCTGAAAATATAAAATATTTAAATTTGAACAATAATAACTTTCAATTTGGCGGATATCCCGAAAAGGAAATAACTCGTTTGATTGCTTTACAGAGTCTCTTAATTGATGTATTTTCTGAATTTCAATTTAATAAGTCATTTACTAATTTAAAAAACTTGAGTGAAGTTGAATTTAACACAATAGGATCTTCTTTTCATTTAACAAATGTCACATTTCATGGACTCTCTGAATCGCCAATATACTACATAAACATGTCGTTTAGAAACTATGTATATTGCGACATAACTGAGGATTTATTTTGTTCATTTCCATTTTTAAAAGGAGTTAAAATGAACATTGCAGGGAAGTGTGATGTAGTCCCTGCTTTGCGAGCCTTAAAATGCCTTCAAAACAGATCATTAGAGTATCTTTATCTGCAGAACAACATAAAAACCTTCCCAGGCAGCAATATCATACTTTCTGAGTGGAATAGTGAATATTTATTTAACATTTGTGCAAAATCAGTTAACATTAGTCATAACGGAATAAAGAAGGTCTCCCCTGATCCTTACTATACTCGACTCGGCAAATGCATCGAAGGATTAGATGTATGGTATAACCATATAACTGCAATTGATGCTAAAATTGGTTTCCATTTATTAAGTAATTATCCAAAACTAGAAGCTATAAGAGCCCAAACAATCAATTCAAACCAGGCGCCATTTTCATTTTCTGAATTTTCATCTTTAGGCACTTCAAAGTTTACTTTAAGAATTTCAAACCGTTTGCGAGTCTTGGATTATTCAAATAATTACATTCACAGCGTGACTGATATGAAAACAGAGGTAACATTTATTGGAAGCAATCTGGAGCAACTCTATCTCAGAAATACAAACTTTCCTTGCAATGCTTTGACCCCCCTACATACCCCAAAATTAGAAATTATAGATATTACAGGTAATCGGTGCAACAAAATGCATAAGAAACTGTTCAAATTCGCAATTAACTTGAAATCTATAACAGCGTCAAATATTCAGCTTGAGATTGGAAAATATACTGAAGGCCAGTATTTATTCATCAACCTTTCAAAACTCAAATCGTTAGATTTAAGTATGAATTCTTTAAAATTCTTACCATCTTATCTATTCCGTGACCAAAGCAAATCGTTGCACACTATCAGTCTCGACAAAAATTTGTTCTCCTCCATTCCATTTACACTATCAATGTTAAGGAAGCTTTCAAATCTGTCACTTCGTTACAACAGGATATCGTCATTTCAATCATCGGATATTGCCATCATAAATCAGCTACAGAACGTAAAAATATTTATCGAAGGAAATCCAATTAGTTGTGCATGCTCAGAATTATTCTCGTTGAAGTGGATGAAAAAAAACCAAATGATCATTAAAGATCTGAAAATTACGAAGTGCATTGATAACAAACAAACTTTGTCAAGCCTTTTTCAGGATGCTACATTCAGAACTTTTGAACTAAATTGCCAATCCAAGGAATGGCTGATTTATACATCTTTCGTCCTTTTTTTCCTCATTATGATACTGATTTCAGCGGGTGCAGTGAAAAGATATCGGGTACACGTAGATTACGTCATCTTACAATTGCGTAACAGATGGAAAGGTGTCATGAGAAAGAGACCAAATAGTGTTTATGAGTTCGATGTGTTCTTGTCGCATTCTGAACACGACTATGAATGGGTGACTAATATATTGTACGAAAAATTAACGAGACAAGGAATTCGTGTTAGTTTACCAGAGAAAGATTTTATTCCGGGTCTTTCTAAAGCAAAGGAAATGCTAAGGTGCATTGACAACAGTCGAAAAGTAATGTTTGTTATTACTGAGGAGTTTTTGGAGAGTGGATGGGAGTCTTACGCGGTTCAAATGACAGTTACGCATGCTTTTCATAATCACAAAGAACAATCTATTGTCGTTTTAATGAAAGATGACATTTCTCCTGCGAAAATGCCAAAAGATTTAAGGTACATTTGGTGGTGTATAGAAGTTATAAAAATGACTGATTTTGACAGCAATTCGAACTGTTCCATTTGGGATCATATTTCTTCTCAAATTTGTCTTGTTAAAAATCTATACTTTTAAACATGAAAAGGTGAACTGGTAGTACATAAAGGCATGCCTTTAAAATTTAATTCCTCAGTGCAGTTGTTTGCAATTCACCTGTATGGAATTAAAGCTGAAAACACTTCTTGCTCTAATTTTTTTTCTGTTTTAGGTAGGAAAAAAGGTTAATACTTCTCAGCCTATTTCGCTTGTATTTTCCTATCGTTTTAAACTAATCAAATGTGACAAGGGGGGAATATATGGAATACATGTTTATGTAAGAGATTTGAATTTTAGTACCGTTACAGAACAGACTTTATCTCATTACTCAACGTCACCCCACTCTAGTGATTCTCTACCCCCAAGCCGTATGAACATTTTTAGCAACTTGCAATAAGCACATGTTTACAATGCACCCATTTTAACCCGTCATTCAGACTTTCTTCAAATTTGCGTCACTGATATCAGTTGTAAAAATGCCCGATTATAGCGTATTTAACCCTGAATTTAATTTGCTATATAATAGCCGTAATTCGTTCCCATAATCCAAAATACGAAAAAGAATTGGTTTACAATGTATCAGTATATGTATTCAAAAAATCCTTAAAATATACATGGTCTAGACTTTTTTCTATTCAAGCATGACTGCATAAAGTATTGAGGGAATTAAAAAATATATATTTTACCTTGGAGTAGAAAAGTTTTCTGATGAATAAAGATTCGACTATAAGTTCGTACAAATTTAATGACTGTATAGTATATTGAAATATCCCAAGCTCCTTGAAAACTTGCTTTAAAAGATGAAAATGTTGTTTTTTGTTTAGTTTTTTTTTGGTGACAATTGATTATTTATACAAACATACTAAAACCAATTTGTTATTTTAGCTTTCAATTTCAAAACACTGTTACCTACGTTTTCAATCTCCAAATACTTATAATGAAAAAAAGGAATAGGTTGATATATCAGTTTTAACCATACATGTAATTCGCTTTGTTGGTATTTCAAAATAAAATCAACCGATTCTGGGCAATTTTCTGATCTAAATATTTTCTGTTTACCTTCTTACTTGTTTACTTATCTATCCGACATTTCAGTCACAAACGAGCAACAATATGTACCATCACACACGTGGTACTGCGGCAACAGGCTATTATTCAGATTGCAGCAAAATGTTACAATTCTACAGACTAAGTAGTCAGTACGTTGGTGGCACTTTGACAACGATTATATGAAGTGATACTGTGTCGGCTATATAGGGAGCTTGGTGAACTTATAAGGAATGAACTACAATCCGACATAGATAGACTTTTTCTGTGTATCTTTATAAGGGAAAACTATCGATAAGATACGTTTCTTCGAGGAAGATGCAAAAAAAAGAGAAAAATCTTTTTTTTTTTTTTTAAATCTCGAGGAAATTGCAAATAACTACATGTAATTCTTTTTCGATTATCAATTTTGGTACATTTTTTATTTGAAAAGGAAATTGTCAATAATTATCAATTTAGGAAGAATTTTTGGTTGAAAAGGAAATTGTCTGTGGCCCGATTCTTGTTAACAAGAATATTCATATTGAAAATGTAAAAATTATTTAAAATCAATATGATTTTATCAAGAAAGGAGGAAATTAATAGAGATAGAATGAGAATTATTTAATTACATCTAATTATCATGTTTCCTGTCATATGTGTCCATGCGTTTCTCAAACTCAGTTAAAAAATCTTTATTTCCTGGCCTGAAGCTTAAAACACATACTTTAATGACAAAGCCTGTTAACAATGAGACTTAAAATGATGTTTTTGTAAAAACAAAGGATTTGACTATAAGAGAGAATGATTTTCCTTAAAAAGTCAATGTTCTGTAGATTGCATTCAAGAACATATCTGAGTTATAGTAATTTTTTTTCAGTGGGAGAGTTACTGACTACCCATAGTAGATACAGTTTATTCCTTGGAGAAAATGTATGCATTGTCGATATGTTAAACATGCAGAAGGAAGGTTTACACATTAGAAAAGAATGCTGTAAGGTCTGTTAAGATTTTATGGCAAATTGTCATCACCCATGCATCACGTACGGACCCTCATTCAAAGGATATGTCTATAAATAAATATATATATATATATATATATATATATATATATATATATATATATATATATATATATATATATATATATATATATATTTAAAAAGTATGGAAAATTATGTAAAAGTATTTCTTCCTCTTTTGTAATATTCTTAAAACGATAAAATATGTCTATAAAGTTAATCTGTCGGGAAATTAAGGGGAAGAGGGATATTTAACATATATTAACGAAAATCGGAAAGGCTTTTTCATGATTTATCATACATCAAAATGGAGGCACCAAACTTCGATGAGCATTTGATTTCGTGGATCGACTCAACAACGATATCCACGAGAATTGATGTTAAACGATTAATGATGAAACCACAAAAGAGAACATTTATTTTATTTCATTCGTATTAATTTATTTATTAGCCAACAAATTAAGAGGATTAAAACCCAATTGCTGACAAATATCCGTTAATCATGTTTTTTATTTTTTTTATTTTTTTTTATTTTTTAAAAACTTCCCTTTTAATGTCTAAATGCAGCGTGAGTACATTAATATATAAAGTGCACAGGTGGAATTTAACTTCATTATACAGAGCAAGTCCACGCTGATCTGAAGACTTGGAAAATGGCTATCAGCCCAAACATAATCATAATACTTGTGGCTCTGTCGATTTTTGTTCAAGCAATCTGTAAGTATGTTTGACAAAACCTTATTTTTTATTTTATCTCATACGTGTGAGTGATACAGGCCGTTGGATAAACTTATGCTTTATCAACAGGTAGATGCTTTATCAATAGCACTTCCGGTTTTGACACGATCCCTCGCTTCAAGATTTTCTCTTATTGAAACTTATTGAAAATTATTGCCCTTATAAAATGAATGATAGAGGGCGATAATATCATTAAAAGCAAAAAAAGACTCGTATATGTCAAATAACTGTCTTATTCGTCTTATTTTATCACGGAACCTGTATTGGCTACTTGAAGACAGATGTTACCCCCGCCCCCCCCCCCCTTTAAATCGTTTTCGGAGAAAGTAAAGACAAGCAGTTAAGTTGTTGTGATAAGATTCCTTTGTCATCTTCAATAATGCTTTCTTCTATAATACTACATATGCATACCTAGTACATGTAATGTAGATGTAACTTACCATGGATCAACAACAAGTAACCTTGCCTAGCACACTTTGTACTGCCACCGAACAAAGATTTCATTTTCAAGATCCCATGGTCCTTACAACTTTCAGTCAGAAGTTCCGTCCATGTAAAGCTCCAGCAATTGTCACATAATGTTTTCAAAGACGCAGGTAGGAAAAATTTTAACTTTTGAACACGATCTACTTTCTTTCGAGGCATGTAAACAATCAACGGTGCTACGTCATCAAGTTATACGTCATCAATTTGAATTGGCAATCATTCATGTAGTTTTGCAGGGGAAGTCTCAAAGTTTTGTTAAAACGAAAGTCGTATGAGATAACTGGAAATTCTATAATTGTGTGATTTGATATTGGCTTTATCCAACTCGTTGAAATGGTGTATATTCGCTCGGCAAGCCTCGCGAATATAATCACCATTTCAATTCGTTGGATAAAGCCAATATTAGATCACACAATATAGATATCCTCTATTTATCCGATCGGTGGAATATGTATATACAAATCCTAATGCTACAAAAGATGATTAAATATAGTTTGTAATATTCCATGTAAAAATAATTTCTCTACTATAATATATTATGGTATTACCAGCTGCAGATCTGTGGCGTTATGGTTTTATATATTAGTCTTTGACCATAACGCTACAGATCCCGTAATACAAATAGGTGCAATTTACGGCGCAATATTTTTTTGAGTACTTTTGGGGAGAATTTCTCAACTTTCAAGCATTGGTCAATCAGCTACCTTTCACTCCCTTAGAACATGCATATTTTAAGATATAATTAAAGTTCTTTGAGCAGTGAGTACTTAATATTACCCCCACACCACTCCCGTCAGAGTATAATAGCAAAGTGCCTCTTTTCCTTCGGAAAACCAATACAATCTGTCAGTTAAGAGGTACAAAAAGGCAGTATGTAAGAAAATCCGACCCAAGTTTACAAAACGTTAAAATAGTTCCGAGAAACATTGTGCATTTATTTACAAATGTAACTTTAATTTGTATTCATTTCTTGATTATTTGATTAATTGATTGAATGTTTTCAACGACCATGTCAAGAATTTTTCACTCATATTAAAACGCCACGACTTGCAGATCTAGAGCTATAAATTTTGTCTTTTACTTGGCACTTAGGGCCATTGAGCAACAAGGGATCTCTTTCGTGCTAGCACTACTGTGACACGGGATCTCAGTTTACACGGTCTCATCCGAAGAACCGGTTTCCACGTCCGGCAGTGGGATTTGAACCTGAATTATTTGCATACAAATGTTTGTAAACTAAAAATGATAAATTAAATCAATGCGAAAAAGATAATCACATTATAGGGCTTAAAATTGTAGGTAAGTTTATTAATTTGAGTACAGGTAGACATGTCAGCAGGTCGACAAGTAAGCGACGTAAGCCAATAAACACTTGTACAGGTCGACAGGTTTGTAGGTCAAAAGGTCAGCAATTAGATTTGTTACCGAATTAACATGTGTATATGTAGATGAAGAAATCTAACACGTGGGGCCATCAAGTTTAATTGAGTGTCGTTGTATACAATTTCTACATGTCGGCCTGCTGACCTGTCGACCTACTGACCTGTTGACCCGCTGATCTGTTTTTCCTTATTTATTGTTTGAATATGTATACCATGTCGATGTTATAAAAAAAATTATGCAACTGCAATAAATATTCTTAACTTTAATAGGATAGATTTAAAGACTGTTTACTCATTCTTCTAAAATTGAAAATCCACAGGAACTATTATAACGTTTGCTGCACCCTGTGAAGTTTCATTAAATTTTAAAATATTAGAGCTCCGATTATATAGAAAGAAAACAGACAGTCATATTTTGCTATTCCATGGTAACCCTACATATCTGTTCAACAGTGACTCTATGATGGAAAGATCCTGTGAGATTCAAATTAAAAAAATTATTCAGAGTTTTAAAAGTTGTTGTTAGGATGTGGGTTACTGAAATCAATACAAACCCATTTAAAAATACCAGTGGTTAATCCTTTATGACATTTATCAAATTTTCACTTTAGGTTTTGTTACAGGACTACAAAACAACTGCAGGTTAACACCATTCACCGATAAATGTGGAAATGTCGGGAAACTATTAAATTGCAGCCATTTAAAGATCAGCAAATTTCCAAACAGCTTCCCAAAAGTCAGTGGAAACCTAGCCATAGATCTATCTAATAACAACTTCAGTGTAATATCTACTGAAACATTCACTGGTGTCCCCAAACCTATTTTGCAAAAAGTCAAATCCATATACTTACAGGGAAACCAACTAAGATTTATCAAAAGCCGGGCCTTCTCACAATTTCTGAATCTTTGCGCTCTGGATATAAGAAGCTGTGGACTAAAGAAAACATCATTCGAGGAAGGCGCCTTTGCTGAATCTCAAAATATAAAGTATCTAAATTTGATTGATAATAAGTTTCAAATTGGTGGATATCCCGAAATAGAAATATCTCGTTTGATTGCTTTACAGAGTCTCTTAGTTGATGTCTTTTCTGGATTTCAATTTAATAAGCCGTTTACAAATTTAAAAAACTTGAGTAAAGTTGAATTTCATACAATAGGATCTTCTTTTCATTTAACAAATGTCACATTTTATGGCCTCTCTAAATCACCCATATACTATCTTAACATGTTTTTTGGTCGCTATGTATATTGTGACATAAGTGAGGATTTATTTTGTTCATTTCCATTGTTAAAAGGGGTTATAATAAACTTTTCAGGAAGGTGTGGCGTACTTTCTGCTTTGCGAGCTCTAAAATGCCTTCAAAACAGATCTTTAGAGTATCTCATCATGCCTTCTAACATAAAAACTATATCAGGCACCAATGTCATACTTACTAAGCGGAATAGTGAGTATTTATTAAACATTTGTGCTAGAAAAGTTGATATTAGTGATAACTCAATAGTGGGAATTTCAGTCGATCCATACAACACTCCATTTGGAAAATGTATCGAAGAATTAGATTTATCATATAACCATATATCCGCAATTGATGTAGAGATTGCTTTACATTTATTATGTATGTATCCAAAATTAGAAGTTCTAAGAGCCGAGAGAAATAGCCCATGTCTAGCAACATCAACACTTTCTGAATCTTTATCTATAGATACTTCAACGATTACCATAAGAATTTCAAGCCGTTTGCGTATTTTGGATTATTCATATAATTACAATCACAATTTTCACAACAAGTCCTTTGAGAACAGAGAGATAACATTTATTGGAAGAAATCTGAAAGAAGTCTACTTAAGAAATACAAATTTTCCTTGCAACTATTTATCTCCCTTACATACCCCAAAATTAGAAGTTCTAGATATTTCAGATAATCAATGCAAGAAAATTCATCCCAAACTGTTTAAATTCTCGATTAATTTAAAATCTGTAGCTGTGTCAAATGTTCAGCTGAAGTTGGGAGAATATTCTGAAAGCCAGTATTTATTCAATAACCTTTCAAAACTCGAAACATTGGATTTGAGTATTAATTCCCTAACATTCCTACCATCTTATCTATTTCGTGACCAAAGCACATCCCTGCACACTATTAAATTTGACGGCAATTTGTTTTCCTCCATTCCATTTTTAATATCAATGTTGAAGAACCTTTCAATTCTGTCACTTCGATACAATAGGATATCGTCATTCCAATCATCTGACATTGCCATCATAAATCAGTTAAAGAATGTCATCATAAATCAGTTAAAGAACGTAAAAATATTTATCGAAGGAAATCCAATTAGCTGCGCATGCTCAAAATTATCCTCCATGAAGTGGATGAAGAATAACCAATTGATCATCAAAGATCTGAAAAGAACTAAATGCATTGAAAATAATCCAGATTTGGCAAACTGTTTGCGTGATGTTGCATTCAGAACACTTGAACTCAACTGCCAAACCAAAGAATGGCTGATTTATACATCTTTCGTCCTTTTTGTCCTCATGTTGATATTGATTTCAGCTGGAGCTGTAAAAAGATATCGTGTTCACGTAGATTACGTCATCTTACAATTGCGAAACAGATGGAAAGGTGTCATAAAAAAGAGACCAAATAGTGTTTATGAGTTTGATGTGTTCTTGTCGCATTCTGAACACGACTATGAATGGGTCACTAATATTTTGTACGAAAACTTGACGAGACAAGGAATCCGTGTAAGTTTACCTGAGAAGGACTTTATTCCCGGCCTTTCTAAAGCAAAAGAAATGCTAAGGTGCATTGACAACAGTCGAAAGGTAATGTTTGTTATCACTGAGGAATTCTTGGAGAGTGGATGGGAGTCTTACGCTGTTCAAATGACAGTTACTCATGCTTTTCATAACCACAAAGAACAATCTATTGTCGTTTTAATGAAAGATGACATTTCTCTTGCGAAAATGCCAAAAGATTTAAGGTACATATGGTGGTGTGTAGAAGTTATAAAAATGTCTGATTTTGACAACAATCCGGACTGTTCCATCTGGGATCATATTTCTTCTCATTTATGTCCAAATTTGTCGTGTTAAAAATCTATACTTTTGATCATAAAAAGGTGAACTGGTAGTACATAAAGGCGTGCCTGTAAAATTCAATTCCTCGGTGCAGTTGTTTGCAATTCACCTGTATGGAATTAAAGCTGAAAACACTTCTTGCTGTGTTTTTTTTTCTGTTTTAGGTAGGAATGAAGGTTAATACTTCTCAGCCTATTTTGCTTGTATTTTCCTATCGTTTTAAACAAATCAAATGTGACAATGAATGAGTATATAGAATACATGTATATGTAAGATATTTAAATTTCTGTATCGTTACAGAACAGACTCTATCTCATTACTCAACTCCACCCCACACTAGGCAGTCTTTACCCCCCATGCCATATGAACATTTTTAGCAACTTGCAATAAGCACATTCACAATGCACCCATTGTAGCTTGTCATTTAGACTTTCTTCAACTTTGCGTCTCTGATATCAGTTGTACAAATGTTTAACATGCTCGTTTATAGTGAGTTCACTTTGAATTCAATTTGCTATATGATATCCGTAATTCGTTACCATAAACCAAAATACGAAAAAGAATTGGTTTTCAATATATCCGTATATGTATATGAAAAAATCCTTAAAATATACATGATCCAGACTTTTTTCTATTCAAGTATAATTGCATAGAGTATTGAGGGAATTTTAATATAAATTTTACCTTGGAGTTAAAAAGTTTTTAGATGAATAAAGATTAAACTATAAGTTCTTTCAAATTTAATGTCTGTTCAGTATATTAAAATATAACTGTTTGAAAACTTGCTTTAAAAGATGTAAATGTTTTTGGTTTTTTTTTAGTTTCTTGGTGACAATTGATTAATTTATACAGACATACTAAAACCGTGTTTGTTATTTTAACTTTCAATTCAAAAAGATCCGTGGGGATCCGGGTTAGAATAGGTCCTCAGTTCCCCCTTGCTTGTCTTAAAAGGTTACGAAATGGGGCGGTCCTTCCGATGAGACCGAATAAACCGAGGTCTCGTGTCACAGCAGGTGTGGCACGATAAAGATCCCTCCCTGCTCAAAGGCCGTAAATTCCGAGCATAGGCCTAAATTTGCATCCCTTCACCGGCAATGGTGACGTCTCCATATCAGTGAAATATTCTGGAGAGGGACGTTAAACAGTATACAATCAATCAATCAATCAATCAATAATAATAATAATAATAATAATAATAATAAAACTTTATTTAAAGAAGGTAACCTGGTTAGTGCATGCACTATTCTTCCCCAGGGCCCTCTATACATCAATTACAAAAAGATACAAGATACAATTCATCATATATAATAGGAAATACAATCACAAATTATGAATACAGTGTCCATGTACAGAAATATGACAATACAGAAATATGACGATCATAAAGTAAAACATATGCTCAAATAATTGAGCGACAGCTTATAATGTAATTTTCTACATTACGTTTAAATGCTTGTAAAGATTGAGAGAGTCTAATGTATTGTATAAGTTTATTCCATAGATGTACACCTGAGTACTGAAAAGAGGTCTTGAATAAGTTTGTATGATATTTTGGTAATTTAAGATCGTAATTAGTTTCAGATCGCAGGTTATAGGAAGTTGAAGAATGAAATTCAAATAAATTATGAAGATATTCGGGAGTCCTTCCGCTGAAAATTGTGTATAATAATATGTATTTGTACAAATCAACTAGCTCATAAATAGTTAACCATCCAAGTTTCTCAAATAGTGGTTTAGATGAAGAATCAGGACTTGCGTCAAGAATAATCCTTGCTGCCCTTTTTTGTAATTTAAATAGTCTGTCCATGTCCTTCTTAGGGGCATTACCCCAAACAGTCAAACAATAGTTAATAGATGGTAAAATATAAGCATTGTAATATAGTTTCCTGGTATGAAGAGGGAGAAATTTTTTAATCCTACGAAGAGTAAATAACTTATAATTTAAAGTTTTACAAACCGAATCAATATGATTCGCATACTGTAACTTATCATCAATATGTACACCAAGAATTTTTTCAGTTTCAACCATTTCAATTGTTTTGTCTGAGGCATAAAGTTGTAAATTTGGATTTTCTAGTTTTGATTTTCTTTGTTGTGTTCCCATTAACATACATTTCGTTTTATCTACATTTAATACCATTTGATTTTGAGCACACCATTTCTCAATTTCACAAAGATCTGAATTTAGTGTATTTTCTAAACATCGTGCATTATGATTATTAGAGTACAAAGTAACATCATCAGCAAACATATCAATATTTGAATTGTTTACATGTAAAGGAAGGTCGTTTATGTACAATAAAAATAAAAGTGGACCTAAAATTGACCCTTGTGGTACTCCTGCTGTGACGGGTAGAGTATTGGAGACACATGTTCCAAATTTAACACACTGGGTCCTATTGTAAAGATATGATTTAAACCACTTTATAGCTGTTTGGTCAAATTTGTAATGGGTTAATTTCTCTAGAAGAATATCATAATTCACCAGATCAAATGCTTTACTAAAATCTATAAATGTAATACCGATTAGTTCACCACGATCCATTGCATTAAGCCAACTTTCTGTTAGTCTTGTA
>NW_026923776.1:200000-221890 GCF_032062105.1 Saccostrea cuccullata | reverse complement strand
CATTTCAGATAATATCAACGGGTTACAAAGTGGTACTAATGTATTTTATCATTTTTTCTCCTAGTCCGATTGGTACCTATATATACAAATTGTATAAAATGAATTATATTGTAGTATTTGTATTGAATATAAATATGGAAAATATTTACATATTTGCATATTTGGTTTTCCGATAAGGTTAATGATATTAGTGAAAAAGTTGCTTTTTAATTTTGTGTTTTGGTGGTTTTTTTCTGTATGATTTCAATTTTTTTTTCAGATCATCTCTTAATAACAGTGTGGTTCTTCTGAGTTTGTTCTGTAATAAATCACAGCATTAATTTTGATTAAATCACAGCATCAATTTTGATTAAATTTCTCGATACTGTAACTGAACTCCACGAAACAGATAATAGTACATGCTATGTACTTTGAATGGGTTGATGTGTTATCTTCTAAAAAATCATTATGCAACTAAAAAAGAATGCAATTTCTTTTCTTTAAGGAATGTGAATATTCTGATCTGTTACATACAGAATATATATCTTATTAAAAAAAAACGTTTGTAATAATTTAGAAATCAATTGAATATTAAACTAAATGACAAAGATTTTCCAATCCATATTTTAATTGAGAAATACACTTTAATAAAAAATTGTTTAAAGAATTTTTGTCGCCGAAAATACTCGTTAAATACTGTTAATTATCGCTATATATGGCGTAAAATTGAAAGTACGAGATTGTGTGTAGATTTATAATAATGGTGATATTTATTTAGTCGATAAAATTAAATCTCATATTTATATGAAATGCGATTGATTTAAGAAGTGTAGTTTTCAGGAAAGTCCTATCTCTATATGAAGTAACAAAAGAAATAAAAATGATTTTCTTTATATTAATACGTCTGAACTTATCAGAAACTCGCCAAATATTACTTTATACATGTTGTAAAGACCATTAATAATTTTTTTTCAAAATTCCTAGTATTAAATGTATTTGTATTTTACAAATTTTTTTTTTGATATAAATTTTCACATTTAATTTGTAGTCGTCATTTTCATCTGAATATAGATTTCATTCCTTTTCTTGCTTTTTTGATACGGGAATGAAATAACATTCTTTTGTATAAAGGCTATTTTTTTCTTAATTTTTGTCAGCATATCACTGGCATATAATAAGGCAAAAAACTAAATTATGGTAATAGTTACATCAAGAATTTTTCCGAAGTGTATTTTAGATAATTACTTATAAAACCTGACTTTGAAAAAAGGAATATTGTCAAAATATGCGATATGCAAAACCAGTGCAATTTCATATTGACTCATTTATATCATACCTGGGAAAATCGTTTGAGAGAATGTTTATAATTTTTCCTTAATTTATAAAAAAGCTTCTTAATATCATGTTATAATAAAGATTTGGGCTCATTGTAAGCTTCTGTTCGAAGAGGTCTATGTCTGCTTTGTTCCCAGTTTTTTATAATTGTCGCGTTAGTGTTGAATGCTTGATAGCCCTCTGTTCTATTTAATTGTCATCAAAACATTTAGCAATTCAGAACTTGATGTTTGTCAACAACAAAAGCGTTAGATTCAAATGGAATAAGCTTTGGGATCTACTTTTTCTAAAATAAAGTATTCCCTGATAATGATGTTAAGAAATTCTGATACAGCAAATAGAACTGTGATTTTTTATCACAACATACATTTTAGAAAGTGAAGTGTACTTGAAAATAATATTTAGTATCATTCAGCATATTGCAGATTTTCTAATGTTTTCTTAATGATGGAATCCAAAAAAATTGTCTTTCTGACGACAAAATTTAAAGACGTACAACACACTGGGGGAGATAACTCTTGCGATTTCAATTGAACGTTTGACGTGACGTCAAATTTAACGTCAAAAATAAAGCGTCAAAATGACGAGTAAAACGATCCCGATGTATTTCAATCATTAAAGAAAAATGGGATATTGGGCTTGGCTGTGATTATGCTTACCATACTCAATCAATAAGTATATTTTTTAATTAACCCGATTAAACTCCTTAAAAAGCAAGTAATAGACATAAAATACCATCCCTTAATGTTTATTTCATTTCATTTTATATACAATAAATTGTAAACTTGATCAAAGCGCAGCATTTTTTTTTATTCTGAAAATTTTATTTTACATTGCCGAAATTCTCATTATGTACAATTGACTGTATAACATTCCGATTAATAGACTTCATTACAATTTGTGCATTTACGATAAAGATATTATTTTTCATCTTTAATTAAATAAAACAACAATAAACAAACAAAAAACTTTTTACAATGTAAAATCGATGTTGTTCTCAGACCCTTACTGATCAAAGAGGAACAACTCTGAAAATGTAGGAGATGTTTATTTTCCTCCCTTTATTCACGGTTTTCCACAGAAATACAGACCTGATAAATCCGAGAATTTAATACTATAGACCTCATATACACAGTGTAAGTATAGAATTGAAAAGAATTGTTCACTAGTACTGAAATTATCTGCATTTATGAATATCGGCTAAATATTGCAGCAAATCGTTTGACTTTCTGTCACTGCCTACAATGCAGTGTCGGTTCGCATTTCCTCAAATCAAAACAAAACGTAGCCTATAAGATTTTTAAAAATATCAATGTGCGATTTGATATAAATTGAAATAGATGAAGAGTTTAATGTTTGATATTTTGAAGTTAATGTGGACGAATACGGAATTTTCATTTTAACTTTAGAAGCAACGACATTGAAAGAATGCGTACAATATCATGAGGGGTGTACATCTATACAAATGTCGATGTATCCCCACGGCCACATGCTGTCTCGTTTGAAATTATAATGACATGAAAAAAAACTACAATTGTTCCATTTATATCACAGGAGAATTGAACATACGCCATTTTTTATAAATAAAAATTAAAGAAATAAAATTAAAAATCAACATATTCAAGTTCAACATAACTTGAATATTCGTATCTAGGTTTCATGTGATATGGAATGTATAACGCGTACATACCGTCGGTATATTGACTTAAAACTAAAATCCTTCAGTAATTTTTTCCTGATACATATAAAACAGTAGGCTAGTCAATATTTCTTCTGCATTCATGAATTTAAAAACTAATTCATACCTCCGGGATTCAAATAACGAAATACTAATAGTATATTTGCAATGTAATCGACGTTTCGTCGAACGCTAACATTGGTCTGCGACGCAAAAAAGGAAGGGGTGGGGGTGGTAGGGGTATTCAAAAATCGCCTATAAATCTACATTTAAATACGCTTTACATATGAGAACTTTTAAATTTGTAAGTTAATATATTTTTGAAGCAAAAGCAATATTCCAATTTGATTTTTTAAAAATGTGTATTTGTAGATTCAATGCAAAGTGATCGTCTGAAAGACGCACGGAAACGTGATTTATTGAGAAAGGGGGAGGGGGTAATTTTCCGCTATTAAATCAAAACTGGTCGTACAAAAATTATACAAAAAAATATGAAGATTATTTTTACTACCAGCTACCTAAAGAAAGTTTTTTACCAAAATTAAACGACAGGTTTTTTCACAGAAAAATTTTGAATTTGAAAAATACACAATTTTCAAGGCTTAGATTATTCATAGTTTTTCAGTTTAAGGTCTTTAAAAGTTGTTTTGATGATATTTATATCAAAAAGATGACTATGTTTTTGTGTTAAATGGTTAAAGGAATAAGTCAATGATATTTGACTTTTATATCTAACCTGGCTTTTTTGAAAATCAAGGTTTAAGTAGTTCATTGATTAAAAATTTTCTCTCCTTGTAAACAACTAAAGGGGGGTAACTTTTGGAAGTTCCTGTCCAAAAACCACTCGAACGATTTTGTCCAAAATGTGCATACATGCAGTAGATATAGTCATGTACTTAATATACAAAAATAACGAAAATTAAACGACAGGAATTTTGGGGGGTAGGTGTGTTGTACATCCTTAATATCATTTTATTATCAACATGCATTACCTTTAAATTGAATTAAAATGAAAAACGCTTAAACACTGAAACACACTTTAAAAATTTTGGATGAAATAAGCGGTCGCAATTGTGTTCAAATAACATGTCGATGCAAATAATAAAATGATACTCCGGTTTCTCAGGTCCACCAATGTAAATTCCAAATAAATGTACTGTAAGCATTAAGCTCACTAAACCACTGCCTCCCATATGGATATATTGACAGTGTCCATGTTTTATTGTAGGAAACCCAAGATATGTGTTGGATCAAAAAGTTAAATAGAAGATGCACAATGGCAATATGTAAAAAAAGATTCTGTGAAAGTTTCATCAAATTTCATTCAGTGGTATGAGAGGAGTTGCGGAGAGAGATGGGTACCCCAAAGCGTAACAGACTGACGGACGGACAGACAGACGGACGTAGAGACGGACATACCGATTTCTATATACCCTTCCTCTTTTCAAACTGGGGGTATAATAAACTATGGTAGCTAAATAAGCAACGGAGAGTTGCAAGACCATTGTTCGGGGACATGAAAGTTAGTGGGTAAGGTATATCTAACATTTTATCATTGCTGTGTAAAAAGAAAGAGAGAGACCAAGCAATACATAAATTCATAAGAATAAGAATTTTGGAATTATGTCATATTGTTTGCCAGAGATAAACTTGTTTTCTTCCCAGTACGCTTTCGTTTATCTGACATCTTATTCTAATTTAGGCTTAACAGAAATTTTACTATTACAGTGGGAACTCTTCGTAAGCAAGAAGCAAATTGTTTAAAAGTTTACCTTGACCTTTGCACCTGATCACGTGATACATCTTTGTGCAGTTTATTTACATATACTGCGCTCACTCTGATAAGAATAATGATAGGCAAATAACTAAAACATATTGAGTTGCTGTTAATGCAAAATTACCATTACCAAAATCAGATATTTATTGAATTTATATAAAATAGAAGAATTATATTACTTAAATAGAAAATAAAAGTGCATGCTTCTTCTACATCTCAAATTTTAAAAGGAAAACTATCATCCACGATCAATATCCAGCTAGAGTACTGAAATTTTTCTAAAGTAAATAAAAAAAAATTACTTGTATCTGATGAGGTTAACAGTTTAAATCTAATAATTATTTTCTTTAATTTGCATGCACAAAAATACATTAAATATTTTGTAGAAGTGTCAAATAAATATATATATTTTCTTTCTATCATCTTGAATGTCTTTTGTATAAATGTAATGTTTAACCTAGACGCAGGTTCAAATACTTCTATGCCATGTCTGATAATTGTTTTAGATTTGTAAAATTGCGTTTTGTAGCCTGCAATAAGCTTGGCAAGTTCTATTTAGCCGTATAGAATAAACTTATGACTTAAAAAGAAAACTACACGCTTTTTGCTGCTGCAGAATTTATTTTTATTACATGAATCTAATCAATGACAAAAATTTCAAGAGTACCTGTTCAGTATCCATCCTTAAGTTTTTCAATTGTTCTAAATTAAATGTCATATAGCTCCGCTGAAAACCTTTTACTATTCTTGCCAATTGTCTTTATGTAAGAGTAGGAATGTAAAAGAAACATTTGCAAAAGTAAAAATAAGTGTTTACATTTAAAAGGAATAAGCCTCTTCATTTTCTTGCGCATCTTCTTGCGCAACAAGAGATGCGTTTCAATCTGAATGTCTTTAAAACTATCGCTATAATGTACTAATCTACAATACAAGTTTTATTAAATAATTAGCTTTGTTCGGTGAATATGTATGTAAATCATATATTTAAGCTAGAATGAATAAAAGAAATAAATGAACAAGTCAGTAACTGTACTGCTTTGAAAGTCAAGATAACCGTTATCTGGAATCTGTACCTTTCGTAAAACTGATATTGAATCCAGATATGAAATTCAAAAGTAGAAAGATAAATTTCTTTTTCCGAATTGTTAAAATATAAATTATTTGTTTTTAATGTTCATATGCATTCAGTAAAAGGTATATAAAGTGTACCTGTGGAAAGCTAAACAACACTGGCTTTGAAGGTCTGACATCATGAGGGTAAAATCTCCTCATTTCTTTTGCTTGCATATTATTAATTTAATTATTAAAAGTTTAAAAGTTTACGTAGTCCTTATTTAAAACAAAGTATTACAAAATTAATGCTTCACGTATAAAAATATTATATATATAAATGCGAAAAATAAAAGATCAAAACATTGAACCATTTTGATTTTTACTACATTTTGATAACCGGTATTTAATTGCCAAATGCATTAAAAATACATTAAGGTACATTGCATTGAAACAGGTCGATAATGATAAACGACTCTTTAAGTGTTTATGAATTGTCTGATGGACCTCTCTTAAATTCGTCAAATTTCTTGCTAATAGATTCACAAACGCATTCAAATATTTAAATCTTAATTTAATGTTTAAATAAAATTGAAAAAATGCAT
Source organism: Saccostrea cuccullata (assembly GCF_032062105.1). Lineage (NCBI taxonomy): Eukaryota > Metazoa > Mollusca > Bivalvia > Ostreida > Ostreidae > Saccostrea > Saccostrea cuccullata. The sequence continues at coordinate 215,466 of NW_026923776.1, read as the reverse complement.
ATATTTTTACTGTATTCAGTAAAATTAACCTACTGAAACATGTTTTGGTGTTAAATTAAAATTCTAAATTTCAGTGTGCTTGGTTCTTTATCGCCTCTTTCCTCCTTTCGGTCTGCTTCACCGATGCTACCGAGAAGAAATGTAAAGCCGTAACATTTGGCAAAGGAAAGTATGACGTCAAAGGAAAATGCTGGGTAACAGAGCCTACAATCCCGAAGCTAGAGGTCGAGTTCACCCGTCAATCATTGATAGTCAGGTTAGTTTTCACGTCCTCTTAAGCAAGATTTTAAATACAGAACGAACGGTTAATGTGATTATATTTTGCTATAATAAAAAGAATTCAATTAAACACGAAAAATAGATCGATTAGAAAATACTTTTTAAAGTACTATTTAAAAATACATTGTATAACGTGCAACTGTTCCGACAAGCTTCTCAAATAATAAGCCTTATGTGTTTAAGTCTTTACCATTTCTTGAAAACAATTTCTTTGCTTTTCACGAGGGCGGATTAAAGTACAAGGGTTTATCAAAAAATTCGTCGACTGAGGCTATAAAATTAATACTATGGTGTATGAGCTTACAAAATTTATAAGGAACATAAAGCAACAAAAAATAAAGAAATGTTGAAAATTTTAGATTGATATGTTCATTATTCCCCAAATTATCATAAAATAAAGACGACATTATTTGATCACCCGGCGCCGTTGCCGTTTAGTTTCATGACGTCCGACAACGTCATTATTTTTCAATGTCCACTTATTCTACCTCGTATATTTTATTTTTATGAGATTCTCTAGAGCTGAGTTATGACTTCCACCCGTCTTGTTTTTATGATCTAACGATGTCATGAACAGCAGTTCTCAGTGCATATATTATCGGAAATTTACACTCGGAGACATCCTCGCTTGATTGTGCCAGCATATTTTATTTTTTGGATTTCAATATAGCTATTAAACACATGATCAACGTCATTATTTGACGTGATAAATTTTTCAAACTTTGACTACAAATCGACATTACCTTTGCATCCCTTTTCTCTCTGAATCTATTTTGGCATCCAAAATCAGAATGAGGTAAAAATTTCAAATTTTATGGAGCAAAAGCGTCCCAACACATAATTGAACAGTTGAACTAATGGAATTTTTGGATGTCAAATGCCATATCAAAATAGTTTATCTTGGTTACACTTAGGTAAAGGTTACACTTAGGTTGCCTGGACATACCATTGCTTACAAAAACTTTACTAATTTATTTAAAAATAAAATTTATGATTTGTGATTTATTCCAAAGATAGAAAAGATGATGATAAATAAATATTCTAAAATTCATTGATATACGGTTTTGATTTTATGGCGCTAGTCCACGAACTTTTTGATAGCCCCTCGTATATTGTTAATTTCATGAAATATTTCTGAAACCATAAATGGATATAGTTATATGAAAATTAATAAACCACCTAAACGGTAACTTAAAGAAATCCCTTAATTATCCTTCTGTAACATAAATTGTAACAAGAACCAGCAATGGGAAAAAAAATCCAGCATGATCTGTTAGCACCAGCTTAAACATATAATATCTCAGAAGTAAAAGCGAACACTGGTAATGAAACATTTGGAGATGACGAATAGTATTCAAGATCAATAGTCCAAAAAGTAATTCAAAATAGGAACAGAGCAATCAAAGACCTCCAGAACATCAGAGATGGGATCAGATGCCATGGAGGATTAAGCATCTCTGCCCACCGGTCACACCCACCATGCGCCCCTTGTCATGATCGGGAAATAACGGGAAAATATGTCGTCAATTAAGTGTGTAAATAATAAACGTACGTACAATTAGTATGAAAAACGACAGTGAGCATTTAACTAGATGATAAATTGTTTTGCTGACAAGATCATTATATCGACCATAGAACATAAGAAATGATTACTTGAAATGAGACTGCTGATATTCATGGTTCATCAACTTATTTGTCAATATTTCACCACGTTTAAGAAATTATTCATACGTAGAACATGCTCTTGCTTTTCGAATCATCTGAGATATATTAACTTCTTATGCAAATGATGAAGGTTTATTGCTGCATACTTGTAAGTATTAACTTTAAAACTCATATGACTTTTTAGCAACCATTCTCTGAACTCATTATTATGATTTAAAAATATTTTAGGAGAAAAATTCTTCTTGCGTTGAATTGCAGACCAGGGATAAAGAAATTTCTTGATCAAAAATAGTATGATTGCGAACCAAGGTAAATTTTGTTTTTTCTTTCATGAGACTTTGACCATAAAGTCTTGTCTTTGATTTTAAAAGTAAAATAAAATCATTCATCAAAATATTTTAAAAGTATAATAAAATCTTTCAGCAAAATATCAGATATTGGACTGACAAAAGTATGCCCATCCACATTTGAATACGTCACAAAGATAGTTAGGAACAGTGAAACATGCTACGTTGTATACCCTAACCGGCAGTGTATAACATATGCAAACTGTGAAACAAATGTGTAAGTTTGATTTTTTTGAAATCAGCTAAACAGTTTGTCATGAATTTGGTATTTTAAAATCTTATTTTAGCATTTTTATTCACCTTTTTCTTCTTCCATTTTATTCGCAATAAGTCATTTTTCCTTTCAAAATTTACTAAAAATTAAAATAAAAATCCTCACAGTGACTGCTCGAAGAATGGTTCTGTAAAAAGTGCTTGTCTGCCTGATCGACACCGCTTCTTCAATGTCTGGGTTTTCTGTCCTTACTTTCGTCGATTTGAACTGGAGACCTTGGAGTTACCTCAATGTTGTACCTGCAGAGAATACAATCTCTGTGAAGAATCAGGACCCGTGACAACCTCTCCTATTCCGATAGGATACTAAGTGTTGAAACATATTTTGTATACAGTAGCATACAAGACCGTGAAAAATAAGATATATATCTGATGGGAACCGGTTTCTAGATTGGCTCTGCTTTTAGTCCGTGGTAGATGTTTATGTGCTGTGTATACAATTGTTAAATAACAGCATCAGCATTCTGTTATATATTTTTATTGATCATGTTGATATTTTAAACACCTGCAAACCAAAAATATAATTTAGTTTTTGTTGACGAAATAATTATCACATGTTCCATAACAATACTTTAAAAAACGAATACTTATTTGTATTCATTCAGATAAACAAAGATTTAAATCTCTATATTTAGCTGTGAGTGCCTTTATGTCGTTATTTCATACGTAATATAGATAACTTCGTACGCAGGGGTGGTAAGGAAGCATACAAAATATTCTACCTTGACTAAATCAGTGCTTACATTATGACGTTATAGTAAGCGAGATGACGTTAATTTTAAAACACAAGTTTTCATAATATTGGTATATAGTTTAATTTTGTTTGTATTCTTGCCTCTCATTGGTTGATTTCCAAAAAAGAACGCATAACATTTTGTATAATCTGGTTTGGTATGGGGACACACCCCCTTGACAACCAGCTGAATCATCTGTATCCATAAATCCCCTCATTTCCAGTCCTTGGGGACTCATGGAAAATTCCAGATTTGATGAATGTACCTTTAACTTCAAACAGTAGCTCGATCTTACTTCGTGTAAACAAGCATCATGGCTGCTAGATCTATGTATCAGTTTTTACCTCCCCTCGCTTCCCATCACTTCACTTCCGTTACTATACTTTTAACTAAAAGAAATTAGTAAACTCCGAGGTATTATTGTTCTTTAAGCCTTTTTATTAAGGAAAATGTCGCTATAAATAGAAATCTCGTGATCCTGTGGCAGTGGTACACATCATTGTTTTAGACACTCTTTTATCTGTATCCAGTAGTTAATAACTGTTGACGTTTATCAGCGGTTTTGGTAATTTATCAAACTTAATTTTCTTTAAAAAGTCTAAATTTTCCGAGAAATGGCTTATATGCTTCCTGAACATACCCGCGTAGTTTTTGTACCCCCCCCCCCCGAAAAAAGCTTATGGTACAAAACATAATAATTTCTAACTAATAATAAAAGATAGCGATATTCAATTTTAAAATATTACAGCTTTTTTGCAAAATTGAGATCGATAACACTTATCTCATGTTTTTCATTCAATTTTGAATAAAAGCATCGAAATTGAATTCGTGCGACTTTTTATATCTTTCATTCCAATACCAGTAAAACTAATTCAATAGATGATCCCTTTTATTTTGATTGCATTATCATTATCAAACTCTAAATTGCTTTGTGTAAAAAATGATTATTGGACCAGAATCTGCAATTAAAAATATACATGAAACATATGGAGATATCGAACAGTATTCAAGATTAAAAGTCCGTTATACAAAACAAAATAGGATCACAGCAAACACGGACCTCCGAAACATCAGAGGTGGGATCAGGTGCCATGGAGGAGTAAGCATTCCCTGCCGACCGGTCACACCCGCCGTGTGCCCCTTTTCATAATCCGGAAATAATGGGAAAAACCGTCGACAATTCAGTGTATAAGTAATGGACTTGCAATTAGTATAAAAACGTCAATCAGTATTTGGCTCAATGATAAATTGTATTTGCTGACTAGGTCATTGTTTTGACTATAGAAGTTAAAAAATTGTGACTTTAAACGAGACAGCTGAAATGCTTGTTTCATCAACATGTTTGTCAATAATTTACTTCGTTTTAGAAATTGTTCACACATAGAGCATGTTCTTGCGTATCAAATCAACTGAGAAATATAAACTATGTATGCAGGTTATGAAGGTTTATTGCTGCATAAGTAAGGGAAGTTGGCTATAGAAAAGTTAAAGTTATCATGTTAATCATAGAGCTTGGTTGTAATATTGCCATTAACATTTTTTTTCAAGTAAAATATCCAAATACGAAACAGATGTGTCAGACTCTGAGCTTATCTCAAGCTCACTGGGATACATGTATATTGTATCGACATAAGAATGGAAATAATCACTGTTAATTGATAATACGTATACGTCGTCGATATATCTAAATGTCGAGTTGAAGGCGAACTAAACTGCACTGTAAAGCAAGAAAAGACCAAAGGTTGTATCTACCGTTTAGTTGTTTTTTTTTGCATGTAAAGGTCACAAAACTTTTATTTTTAACTCTAACTTGTAATCTACATTCAACTGGAGCATGCAAATTTGAGAAATATACTCTAAGAACCTTTCAAAAAAATTGTCTCTAAATTCATTGGTCTATTTACATCCATTCCTAGGAACTTGAGGCCATGGGAATCATGGTACTTATTCAACGTTTCTGCTTACGCTGCAAAAGGGAGGAAGAAGTGAAGTAATATTTTCGTGCAGGGGCATATTATGATTATTTTTACGAGAGCAATTCAATAAATAATGTCCTCGGTGGTCAAAAAGATGCAAAAGACGCTTTCTTATTCATGTTATTATTTAGTCTTGATTTTTTAACTTAATATTCTCTTTCAATATATTCTCTTTTAATTAAAGTACATGCCGATAATTTTTTTTTCTATATTCTGATTGTTTTTAGAACTCATTTTTGGGTATGACTCTTAGTATACTGGAAAATGGCAGATCTTGTGATTTGCTCTTCTCAGATGACCTTTGCTGTTTTTGTCAATTACATCTTATTGTAAATTTTGTTTCGAGGGTAATGAACAATAGATTCAAGATTCATTATTTGTTAATTTCAAACAAACTTGGATAACAACAATTTTTCATTTTTTTAAAATAATTGTTTAGATATTCTTACCTTTTAACTCATTTTTCAAAACATAGGGTGACCTTTGAGTAATAAGATTTTTCCATTCTAACATTTCTTTAAAACAGTGTGAACTACTCCCGGATGATGTCTATAAAATTTGCTATGAGTCTTAAAGTCAATCATACATCCTCAGTGATTATTTGTTGAAAATTGGCCAACAGTACATTATACAGTTGTTAAAATTTTCGTTGGCAAGGACGACACCCATTATTTTTTTTTTCATTTAAATCCAACCCACCATTTGTCTATAAAACAGACAGTTGCCGGAAATGTTACATATTTCAGTGAATATTTCTTTAGGATTATTAACGAGTTTTACGGTAGTTTGAATGAAGCGTTTAATTTCACTCTAGTTTACTGATTCTTTTCCATTCATTTTACATGCAGTGTCTCGTATAGTCATTGTTTTTCAGCTTCTCACAATGAAACTATGTGATAAAAAGTGGTCACATAAATTGTTATAAACTCATTTAAAATTCAATAATGCGAAAAAGTCAGGGTTAATGGCATATGATATCTGCATTGTATGTCATACAGTTCAGGACATTATTTATTGAAAAGCCCTCGTACTTATATTTTTCTCCATAAAATATTTTATAGCTTCTGACACCTTTAATTTTCTGAAACCTTATACTTTCAGGAATCGGTAAAAATTTACACGGATCATGCAAAAATCTCCGCTTGTCAATTTTCCCCATTGTGCGTCAAGATGTCCCTTTAAGTTTCAGAATTTCTGTATTCTCACTTGTAAAGTTTACCTAAGAATCGTGTTCAGCTTCAATTTGCAATCTTTCATCGGCAAGTAATGATATGTCAGAATGAAGTAATTCCGAAATACATATACATTGCAATAATTTAAAGAAATTTATTCGGTTATAACCAATATTTGCCCCCTAAATCAAACTTTGCCGGACAATTATCTAATTATGTTCTTAAACAGGCGGATATAAGCTGACTTAAAAGCTATGAATAATTTCATAATCAATGACATCATATGTTTGAAATGACGTCACGACAATGACCTTAATTTAAAATTTTAATGATTTCTACAGAACAATGTATATATTACGTCAATATATAGAGTAAAAGACGCCGAGCGCAGGCCTGATCAGGCTCAATATTTTGATATAATGTGTAGAATAATAATATCAATGAGATATGTAAATATTATTCCTGAGCAAACTTGCGCTCTAAAAATTTTGAAGCTAAAATGGTTGATATTTTGTCCATTTTATCCTCTTTCTTAAAAATGATATAAAATCGGACTAGTTTGCGACGTCATAAAAACAAAAATTGTAAATAAACTACTTTTTAATTATAATATGTTCTGTTAATTAATATTTCTGATACATATAATCTATCATATTTCAAGAATTTTTCAAAATTTGACCTTTGTAGGGGCAAAAATATGCAAAAAACCGCATATAGTTCTTTCATTTTGTTCGTAATGAAAGTAATGTCCGCGAAAATTAGTACATCTGGATTATAGTTCAAGAGACAAACGTATAATTAAATTATCTATACACATTTTACACGTTTCAATCTTGTTTATATTTTTTGCAACGGAAACATATATTCATTGAAATCACAGGATTTACCCAAGGTTAATAATAAGGGGGACTGTTAAAGTTACTGGATACATTGATATTGATAATTAATCATTTATAAGTTTTTTAGTGAAAACATTAATACCATAAATATTTTTTAAAGAGGAAATCATAGACTGAGAAATAAAACCATCATAGAAACGTCACTTTCTTACTTTGCCGTGTTAACATATATTTTACTAGAAGCCATTTATTCCAACTTTTAATCCTTTTCTTACAGCAGATTTAGTAAAGAAACTGCTGAGTTAAATTTTTATAAAATATATACATAATCAACAATAAAATGAATGGATTCTACTTTCTTATATAAAAATTAACCTTTCAAAGCAATGAAAAATACATTCAAATCATGAATTTATTTTGTTGGATTACATGTTTAACGAAACAAACAATAAACAATTCCGTTCTCTACGTAGAAATATCGATATGTTTTATGAATCAATTCCTAGGAAGGTACTTAATACTAACCAAGACACAAGAATCTGTAATTACTATAAGAGAGGTTGAAAAATTAAGATGCGTCGTTATATGAAAGCCTTGATACACATTCATGCACAAACAAATTATTGGCAAAAGCTGAAAAATTAATGTTATTTAACAGTAATACCGTCACAGTGTACATTCGATTTCAAGATGTCACTGTACAAGTCAGGAATGCTTTAGTTGTTTGAACACCCATATTTTCTTTGAAGAAAATATATTATTAGCTTTTTTAATGAATAAACTTTCTGAAAAGTTGTCAAATGTGTTGCATGAAGTGGAGAATTAATCGTCTATTAACTGTTTTTTATTGCAATGACTATTCTTGAATGCTTATGCTTTGATAATGTTATGCGAAATAAGAGTCAACCACGTTTAAAGATTTTGTAATACTCCGCATATATCAGAGTTTACTGTACATTGTAATTGACCATTAAGGATTACTAAAGCTCTGACTTTATTTATGTACCTGCAGAGAGTACAAACTCTGTGGGGGTTTCGGACCCGTGACAGTCGTTATCAATCCTGGACTTCCTTCAGTTAATTCTAACTCTGGTGTGATGATGAAATAAAAATTAAGACACATTTTAAATTAAAACTTTATTCATAGATGGTGAAATTCAAATTTTAAAATATCACAGGTTAAGCTTTGTTATATTACTAATCTTTTAATGCTGTTGATATATGTGTAGTTTGAATTAAACCTTCAAACTTTCGTTCGCTTTTAATTTGTATAATTAGAATACTAGTACGGCGTTGTAGCTGCAGAGAATACAAACTCTGAGGAGATTACTAATAAGAATAGCATTTATCTGTCACTGGGTGTGCGGATTCCTGTGTTTTAGCAGAAGCCTTCAATGGGAGCCATTGTCATCGGGTCTTTTGCAGGATAAAAATCCGACACTGGATTCGGCACAAACAATATTTATTCAATGTGCTAAAAACAAAAACATAAACAAACCAAAAAAAGGAATCCAGCTAAATTAACTCCAAGTTATACTTTGAAGAATACTAAATGTGTTCTCACAATGTCGAATACAATCATCTTTCGTAAAAGGCAAAATCCGTAGGAGTCAAGAATTTGGCGGGTTCTGTGCTTATATTCTAAGTGCAGAGAAGTAAAACATGCATATTATTAAGATAAACTCTCAGATATTGGGTAGCAGTGGGGTCACAATAGGTCCCCGAACCGGAAACACGTCGAAATATAAAATAAAAGAATGTCAGATGATCTCTCAAAACATTCACACTAGCTTGCTACACAATACTAACAAACGCAGCGATCGTGTTAAACTGGCAATGTGTGTAAGAAGAGGATTGTAAACTTATAGCCATACTCTGCGCTAAGGGTCACTGAGTAGTGAGTACTCTTTTTCGAGCAAACACCTATTTCGAAACGGACCGTCGGTTTTCTGGTCTCTTGAAAAGGACATTTTCAAGCCATGCATATTCATCCCCTTACCCTGCAACTCTTGTCTATTACTTTTAAAGTTTTGTTTAATAATAATCAAATATCTGGAAAAAGCACATTTCATATAAGCAAAATCAAAATGCAAGGTTCTATTATTAACATACAACAGTTGGAAATCTCCCTCTCACCCCAGAAAACGTGAGCTTGATTATTCTTCCTATTAAATACATTCAATCTTACATTCACATGAAATCGTAATTAAATGATCATTTTATTCCAATTAGCCCTAACAAAGAAAACTTTAGTAAACTATAGTTACATGTAATTATAGTTTACTACAGTTAACTAAAGAACCAAAGTGAAAATTTTGGAACTTTGATTTACTATATTGAAAATTGTGCAACTTTGATTTGTTATGTGAAAACTTTGGACCTTTGTTTAAGTACTATAAACCCTTGGAATTATGTGTTTGCTTCCCACTCTGTGCATTTAATGAAATTTCAAGGTAAAGATTCTTTAAAGCTTCGGATGACGTTTCAAAACCCGACCCATCCCCTAAAAGAATAATGTTCAAGAAATGAATTCCAATGTAAAATTGTCTCTTGCAATAAATAAGCAATATTTATTTAATACTTAATTTCAATGTTGTGCAAATAAAACGTAAGTCTTTTTTATGGAGAATAAGATTGCTACAAGATAAAATTTAAGTCATTTAGAATTAATATAATTCTATCATTAGCTTTAGTCAAAATGTTTTTTTCTACTGTTCAGTGTAAATCTAGCATTCAAATTAATTAATTTTCATATTTGAATTAAGAAGAGCAACAAAATCCAGTTCCAAGAATTCAAATATTATCCTTCTCAAAACAGTTAAATAATAATTAAAAAGAACTTACTTACCTTATATGAGCTGTTAAAGTAATTACAATAAATTTTAAAACTTTGATTCACTATAGTAAAAACTTTGAAACTTTGATTCACTATAGTAAAACTTTGAAACTTTGAATAATTATTGTATAAACTTTGGAACTTTGATTAACAACAGTAAAAACTTTGGAACTTTGGTTTACTGTGGTTAAAAACTTTGGAACTTTGATTAATAATGAAGAAAACTTTGATTTACTATGATGAAAACTTTGAAACTTTGGTTTACTATGGTAACAAACTTTTAATTGGAACTTTGGTTTACTATAGTTAAAACTTTGGAACTTTGATTTACTATAGTAAACTTAAGTTGACTATATCTAAGTATAGTTAATTCTAGTATTTTTTGTTAGGGAGTTCACAGATGAAGTATTTTTACTCCACAGGGTCTAATTTTCGAATTGGCTAAGTAAGGACAGAGAGAACAAAGGTTTACTGAACAGGTTCTTGTAAATTGTCCGTTTCTGTTTACTCGTAATCTTACTACCACATAAACCGCTATAAATACAGTACAGTGGAGCCTTGTTTATCCGGACGCTTTGTTTCCTAGTTAATTTGTCCGGATATGTGAAGCATCCGGATACCTTAATTACCAGTTAAACAAGACAAAATAACGTTTAAAAAATTCCGTTCTGATAAAAAATCGTCCGGATACTGAAGCATTCCTGATATCTGGCGTCCGGATATCTGACGGTCCACTGAAGACTATTTTAATCTTAACATTCATCCCAAAAGTGAAAAATAAAACAATTGCGTAATTTTGGTTTTTGAGCCGGTCAACTTTACGTTTTTGTTCCCCTCACTGGTGCATGCGTGCGTCTTTTGACTAATTTTTCGGCGTAGTTACCAATGCCAAATATAGCCAGGGTTCGAAAAATAAACCTTCTGGTGAATTACATACTAAGGAAAATAACGTTTGTGACAAATGCGCGGAGGAGAATTTGAAAATTAGTTTTTCGATTTTCACTTTTAGGGGTATCGTCAAATGAGTTTCAATAACTCATCAATTATGAGACAAGATCAAACGGGAGTTTGGTAACATTATCTTTATAGATGATTTTAAAAGTAAGATAAAAATACACAAAAAAAGTTTAACCTGCGCTTCTTTTTTTTCAGTTTAAATGGAGATGACGAATAGTATTCGAAATTATATTGAAAACAAAATGTGAAAATTAAGGATCGTCTACGTTCTGGAGCTTAAAAATTAGTTGTTGAAAGTTTTTCCATTATTATAAATATCACGTGACCGTGTATAGTGTGTCCAGCAGGACTATATTTGGTGGGTTAAGACGAACGTTAATAATATAAGATGGAGAATTGTGCTTCAAACATTGCAAATCAATAGAAAGATAATATTGAAAATTCAATTCTTCATTGGCGAATGATAACAAAAATACACGTTTATAAAATGTAATATTTCATGATCAGACATAATTTTAGAGCACCATACACATATGATGAATAAAATATACACGAGAAACTTTATTGATGCAGGTTATAGTAATGAGAATATACAGTAGCCGTACTTATAATAGAGAGATCATTTACATTTGCCCGCTATTTTAACACTAATACATGTATATATTTTTTCATAAATATGCTCATTAAAATATTGTTTCTTTCTTGTATAATTGTACACTGTTTAACGTCCCTCTCCAGAATATTTCACTGATATGGAGACGTCACCATTGCCGGTGAAGGGCTGCAAATGTAGGCCTATGCTCGGCACTTACGGCCTTTGAGCAGGGAGAAATCTTCAAAGTGCAACACCTGGTGTGACACGGGGCCTCGGTTTATACGGTCTCATCCGAAGGACCACCCCATTTAGTCGCCTTTTACGACAAGCAAGGGGGTACCTATTCTAACCCGGATCCCCACAGAATAGGATCAATAATATTCTAATAAAGATTTTTGTTTATTTTAAAGTTATGTTGTATTAAAACCGTTGCATTTGCGCATACAATCTTATCCTATACATTATATTGTAATAAAATTGATATTGTAATCAAGGAATTATTTAGTTAAGTAGTTTTTTCAAGCTTTAATCCTATAATCAAATGTCAGTTCAAGTACATGTATAAGAAACTTTCTGTTATGATTCTGTCTCCACTGACAACAAATTATGATCCCGCGCCTGCGTGGGGTTTCATGTAAAACACCGACCAAGAACGAAATATTGAACAGTGATCACTCTTATTAATCATTAAGATGATTCTTCATTTTTTTAACAGCTTCATTTAAAAACTGTAAATACAAAACATCAGAACATAACTTACCACTTAAACTTAAAAATGGCTAAGCGTACACTTCTGGCCGAAAATTGGAGGAAAAATGAATAAATGATCTGTATTTTTTCAACCTTCCTGTTTCCTAATCTACGTCAGGGAAATTCTCGCTAGATCTGACATCATGGATCTAAAAAAGTAGAGGAGCGGATGCGAAATCAAATTTGACAAATTTATTGGGTAAAGTATTTATTCAATTTTATCATGAATAAAAAAAAGTAATGGGGTTGTTAGGTTTAATGGGATCCCGTTACTAGTAATGGAAAACAACTCTTCATTGTTTAATCTTTCTGTTCAAGGAATTCTCAATAACCAAGTTTCATTTGTTTTGTCTATTTCAATAACAATCTGCATTAAACTAAGAATATAAAAAAGTTTAATGAATACTGCAGGTTCCTATTTTTATTCTTCTCTCTTTATGACTCTTTTTACATGTGTACATAATTAACAGCTGCTAGCACAAGAAGAAAACCTATCTTTTTGTACATTTTCAGTCTTGCAATGGTCTCCCTGATACTGGTAAAATATGACATATTAGTTCTGTAGAATGACAGTTTAACAAGACTTTCATAAGATTTGATAACATCCAGTGTCTTAAAGCTTAGTAGTTTAATGGGGATTAAGTCGACGATCTGAAAAACTTACGGACGAAAAATGTTTGCTGTAAATACAAGGACTTTAAAAGTGTACCAATTCTAAATAAAATTTGCGCGTTTACATCCATTAAATAATGTTTTGTTGACTCTCAATATTCGATTAACAAAAAATAGTCTTTTTCATTTGATTAACCCATTTTGCTTAATTTTTCTGTAGTGTATAAGATGTAATGCAAACGTTTCCATTCTACTTGGGCGAGTGAAATAAATGAAACTTGCTAAACACAATGACGATAAGAAATAGACGTTGCGCACGGTGTTGGTACACATGGACGTTACGTCAAAATAACGTTATTAAGTCATAACGTTGTAATAACGTTTTTAATCTTATACATGCATATTTTTAGATCTTAAAATGAATTTTATTTTTCAAAAATATAAAAAAAAAAATAAAATAAAATAAAAAGCACATAATGTTCAATGTTTGGACCTTCTTTCTTGAAATATTTAGATGTTTATTAATAAATCTTAATAATCAAATTTTAATTACTGAAATGCCTCTTTCTATTTTTCTCACTTGTCTGTCTTATAAGGAGAAAATATATCAGCAGTTTTCCCTTTCAACCTCTTTCAATATTTTTTTCAGTTAGGTCTTTACAAGTCTTTTATTTCTATATAGCGTCCGCATGCGCTCTGGATGTATAGAGAAAAAATGAGAGTTAAATTTTTTATACTTCCTACGTTTCAACATGTTCAATTGAACTGGTGTCAATTTGAATTTAAAATAATAAGTATCAATTTAGTATATTGAGGGGATGAAAAAAAGGAGGGATGGAGACGTTTCACCATTAATGAAAATCTGGTTTATCACGAAAATTCTAAAATCTTTTTACTATTTTTGGTGAAAGAAGGGGTGGGGGGGGGGGGCTCTTATAATGCATACTTCATTTAGTAGGGTATTTTTGTGGAACGATATTCTTTTGGGGTTTTCATATTTTTTTTCCTTTGATACATGTACACATGATGATTAAGTGTAATTAATATAATTTGTGAAAAAATCTCCAACAAGCTCCGGGGTTGAATATTGTGTGGGTGGGTGGGGGGTCCTGCATGTCAACAAGTACCTGTGAGCTGGTACTACGGACCTGCATGAAAAAAACCACGGCGATAATAATTTGACACACCCGACGTCATATGTACGCATTGCGTAAAATGACGTTTTTCATACCTGTGACAAAATGGCTACACTTTTATTGATGCTTGCATTTATTTCATATAGACCATTACTGTAAAGATTTAGTAATTAGTAAATGCAGCATTAAATGTTCTTTCAAGCTACATACATAATCGCTTTATATCTTACATTAATTTATATATTTTTGATATGTAACTGAGACATATTTAGTAACAATACAGTGACTCGTGCGTGCATAACAAAATGGCTACACTTAAGAAAGCCTTCCTAATATTTACGTTGGAAAAGTAATATAAAATGTATCAATTCAATTAATCTAAGAAATATATGTACTTAATGATTATTCACCAAAATTAATATTTGTCTGGGGTTTATGTCTGGTACACATCTCCTTTTCGGCTAATGTCAGTGTAAGGAAACGATTTCTAACTGTTAGACATTTTACTTACGCACTGTAGATCCAGTCTAAATTCATGAAATTGAGAAATGATGTTAAAACCTCAACAATATCTTAAAGAATGCATATATTTTATTGTACCCCCTAAATTTCATTTCATTCAGAGAATTGTAAGTGCATTTTTTATACCTTTTTGTTGCGCGAACAAAAATTGATGTAACGTCGGACACGGGAATTTCGCCGTAAATGACCAATATACTGAGTAACGCCTCATCATAGAATAGTTTCAAATTATTCAAATTATTTAAAAGAAAATTTTAAGAATCATTCATTACTTTAGATAACATAAATGATTTTATTTTCAATTTAAAGTAAATATGACATCGCGAAACCGCCGATTTCTTTGCGACATAAAAAGGTAGATATTATAGTACCAAAACAATGCGCAACGTCATTATAACATTAACACTTTCCACAAGTATTTATGCAAAAATAAATTGTAAAATTAAGAAATTAAAAAAAATAGAAGCTTCGAAAAGAAGCAAAATGCAAAATAATAATCAAATGGCCAAGGGTCTAGTATATATATTGAAAACAAAAGCAAAAAAGTTCGGATTTATATTGGACCACCTTTTTGTCTACCGCTTTTGCGAAAGCGAGGGGACATTAAATCTCATTCGTCTGTTCATCTGTCCGTCTGTCTAGCTGTCCGCCCGTCACAAAAAATTTAACCTTGCTCATAACTTTTGATTTAGTTGAACTCTAACTTTAATACTTCACATGTGTATTTCTATTGAAAGACCTTTCTTTGGGTACCACCAAATTTGACTTTTTAA
>NW_026923776.1:82500-195000 GCF_032062105.1 Saccostrea cuccullata | reverse complement strand
AATTGATACTGTTTTCCATATTTATTCTTTATACAGAAAATTAAACGAGAATTAATTATTTTGCACCAGGATTAGTTTTAAAAAGATCTTATCGTTATATGGCCAATTTCCGTACTATCGGAATACTCTAATAAATTTTCTTAAGTATTGGGGCTTTTAAAAAAATTCTTTGTTAATTTTGCCAAGTATTATTTTTCAGTCATGATTATTTTTACTGACATGTCAATTTAAGTACTCTAAATTTCGCTATCTCTGTAATACTGTGCTTTAAATTTTAAGTGCTTTATTATTTATAAATGTTAGAGTGTATATCTGTAAATCACCAGAATGGAACACTCAGATTATGTTCAGAATTAATTAATCCTGAAAGAAATTCATACACATTTCATTTATCAATTTTATTTCTGCTTTACATAGATTGAAATTAGGGTCATTGTTGGCCAGCATGTTCAATGATGTGATACGCTGATATGTATACCCAAATAACATACACTGATTTTCTGCCCAAAGTGCGATTGAAACCACGAATGTTGATACCATTTTTATACACATTAATCGGCGGTGTAAACAGGAGCAAAACAAAAAAGAAATAAATCACAATTCCCGGTATTTTCAACTGTTTATTTTTTAAATTAATGTACTTTTTTAATAACTTGTTTATGAATCAAAAACTACCAGTAATTCATTAATAATTTCCCCCAGAGATTTTTCACATTGTTTATGTTACGGAAGAATTAATAGAAGCATTAATTTATTAATTTTATTTCATGGTCATTAAATAAAGTGTGAAATTTTATATTTGAGGGTTAAAAACATGTACCTTTTTTAATTAAAAATCTTATATCTAGCTGTAATAATTATTTTTAAATAGTACAAATGCAAATGTTTAGCATTTAATTTTACATTAAATACCCTCGTAATAAAAAGGTCTACATAAACCTTATGTAATAAATGATAAACCTTATCGTATATTTGGAGAAAAAATCATTCTTTTCCTGGCTTCCTGATTTAACAACTTTATTTTTTAAAAATTTATTCTAAACTACATTTGTGTAAATATACAGTCTAAGTAAATATTAATTAACTATAATAATCTCTACTTATTAAAAGATTGTAAGAAATCCTTGCTCTTTAAACAGTTTAAACTCATCTCTGCTGCAAGTAAACAAAACAACAGGGGGCCTGCAAATTCAGAATACACAAAGGGGCGGAGCTATCATGTCATTCAGAACCTTTTTTCACACATGAGTGAACAAAGCAGTCCCAGAAAGCAGTTCCAGGGATAGCTGGGACTGCTGGGTCTGCTTTTTAGAGCAGTTCCATAGCGGTCCCAAAGCAGTTCCACAGCAGTTCCACAGTGGTCCCACAGCAGTCCCAGAGCGATCCCAAAGCATCCCGGGGACTGCTTGCGTGTTTTTTTGGGTCTGGTCGGTACTGTAGTTTTATCTAACGACTAAGGTCAAGTTTCGGTACTGTTATTTATTGCAATTTAATATCAACTGGCAATAAGCTTCACCAAAATAATACCCTATATACACACATTACCAATAGAACACACAGACATAAATAAAAGAATTCATCATTACATGAATTCAAATTCAAACAAACACAAACCCAAAATTATGGCAATGCCACAACCGGTTACTCATAGTAGATTTAAAATATAATATTATATAACTTTGCGAAATCCGGTAATTTGGTCAATACAAAGTAATTATTTTTTTTATAAGACCGCTGAACGCGAATAATGACTCGCACGAGGTGCCTCGTTTTCACTTTCGCTTTAGACAAACATGGAAGTTCGCAACTTTGCAAGTTGTAGGTGAGGTAAATTTTAAAGATATAGTAAAGAACTCAAGGGCTGTGAATAAAAAACAATTACAAGGATATCTGTGAACATTTTTCGAGAATACTAAGCACATGCCTTTTCATGGTTGAGTTCATCTTTTCCACTCTGCGAGCAGAGTTTTGAGGCAGTTTACGCGATTACGGAGACTAAAGAAAATAAAGACGAGTGTGTTATGTATGATTGTATCTTATCGTAGAAGACATAGGTATTTATAGTTTGTCCGTGCATATAATTTCCTCTGCAAGTGTACACGACTGCGATCCTCAATCTGGGGGAGGAAGGGGGTAATGTAGCTGTGTTATTCGGAAATAGGTATCTTGCACTATTATTATGCTATGGGTTAAAATTTATTACCAAAACAAGTTTCTCTGTGTTACATCCAATGAACATTCAACTTATTTATGGTTAATACTATCTTTGTAAACATTAGGAAGATATACATTATATTTGGTAAAATATTACTTATATAATATAATAAATATGGACTCAATGCACGGTCAATGTGCATTTATAATGACCAAGGGTGACAGATATTGACCTCAGATACAGGGAGTATACTCTTTACTCCATGTATCTAAGGTCAATATCTGTCACCCTTGGTCATTATAAATTCATACTGACCTACATTGAGTCCATATTTGTATATTAAGAACTGCGTGTGTGGTCTCTATATCGAAATAAAGAAGATACCGATATTCGTTATATTAACGATGAAAAGATATAATATTCAGTATAAATCAAGTTTAATAAACACAAGATTAACAAACAATTTTTCATGAAAATGCACGACTCTCAAACACAATCTCGAACACGTTCAAATTAGAGCACGAGTCTTATTTATTTAGATGAATTGCCAAACCAGTTTAAATCTTAGAGATCTACTCAACAATAATAATTTTATAAATTGAAATAACTGAACTGAAAATTAATTAAAACTAGAAAAATAACTCAGTTAATATTCAAATAGAATTTTGATAAAGTTTTTGATAATATAATTTTTAAATAAGATTAAATACCTGGTGCAAGGATTGACTGGCAGTTCCTGTCTCATTCGTAGGAAACGACTGTATATCGAGGATCAGACAGGCAAGTCAGTCTAGCGCAAGAACAGAAACTCTATAAATAGACTATTAATAAAATATGTTGTGCGTTTCGTGTTCTTTAAATATGCGTAATTTCAACTGTTACATTCTTACAACATAATTCCACTATATGAGATTTTTGTAGCTAAAAATTCCATTTATCCTTATGATAAATGAGACAAGTATCAATGAAGACACACTGACACAAGTACTCTGAAGTTGACATCAAAGAAATACTTGAGTTTCTGATTGACCATACCTATATGTATGAGGTTTTTGGAGACCAGGTATTCAAACAATCTAACGGAATTCCCATGTGTAACATTTGCGTTCCGTTATTAGCAGACCAATTTTTATATTCATCTGAAGCAGAATTTGTGCAAAATCTTATGTGTGAAAAGAAAACACTTGCTGTGGCCTTCAACTCGACATTTAGATACATCGACGACTTATTGTCAATTAACAATTGTAATTGCCATTCCTACATGTACGTCAATACGATATGTCCTGGTGAGATTAAAACAAAAGATACCACAGAGTTTGACACATCTGTTTAATACTTGGATATTTTATTTGAAAAATCTTAATGGTAATCTAACAACCAAACTATATGATAAACGTGATGACTTTAACTTTTTTATCGTGAAATTCCCTTACTTAAGCAGCAATATACCTTCATCACCTACATACGGAGTATATGTATCTTAGTTGATTTGATATGCAAGAGCATGCTCTACGTATGAACAATTTTTAAAAGGATGTAAATTATTGACAAGCAAGTTGATGAAACAAGAATATCAGCAGTCTCGTTTAAAGTTATCATTTTGTAAGTTCTATGGTCAATAAAATGACCTTGTCAGCAAATACAATTAAGCATTGAGTCAAATGCTCACTTATGTTTTTCATACTAATTTTCATACTAATTGGTAGTCCATGATTTATACACTGAATCGACTGATTTTTCCGTTATTTCCCGGTCATAACAAGGAGCACACGGCGGGTGTGACCAGTCAGCAGGGGATGCTTACACATCTATGACACCTTATCCCACCTCTGATGTTTCGGAGGTCCGTGTTTGCTCTGCTTCTAATTTGTATTGTTTTATGGACTTCGATATTGAATACTGTTCGTTATCTCCTTATCCTTCCAGATACGTCTTTCTGACCATAATTTCAAATGTTATTATATATTTTGGGACAAACTGTATGTACGTGTTTACTATCACAAACTGTCGATGCTGAAACTATAGAAAACTGCATGGTACATTGTATCACAGATGACCATGTCGTAGCAATTAAAAAATACAAGGATATTAAACTCTCCGAATGTTTATTTGATTCATAATTACTTTGTAATGAAAAGGATAGTCTATGTGAGTCATTTATTGTTATCAATTATTCAATAATAAAGACACAGAAACAATAAGACACAAAGTTTAATGCAGATGATTTTGGTTTCACTTTATACATAGTTAGATTATTTTATGTAATTTATACAGATAAGATAATGCTATCTTAAGCTAATAAATAATAAGACATGTTATATTTCCTTTATGTTTAAATGAAAATTCCAACAACTAATGGTATTGAAAATGCAATAACATTTGACATACATGATGACTTTATTTGTTTCTGCATTTTTTTTTTTTTGGTGTCAAACTAATCCAACATTTATATAGTGCTAAATATTTTTTCTTTCCTAGTGCAAATGTTTTAACATAAAATCTAGGATGTCCTCTTGACCACGTTCCATTGCAATTTCAATAGCATGGCTTATGACGGCACCATGTTCAACAAGATATTCAACAACTTGAAGATGTCCTTTCTCCACAGCACAACATAGTGGACTGTCATTAGAAAAACTTAGCAAATTAACCTCTGCCCCATGCTCTACTAGATATTTAACAATACTTAGATGACCTTCACCACATGCGCAATGGAGTGGAGGATCACAAATATCACTAACCTTGTTAACATCCATCTTATCACTGAGACATTCTACAACATCTAAATGACCGCCCTTACTAGCGAAAGATAGACAACTAGCTCCAACATTAACATCAGCACCGTTTTGTAGCAGAAATTTTGCAGTCTCCAGATAACCAGATTTTGATGCGTAGCACAGTGAAGTTGCTCCATTTACGTCACATAGATTGACGTCAGCACCAAGCTTGATCAACTCTTTCACAATTTCCAGATAACCTTCACTTGAAGCACAGCACAAAGGGGATGCATTTTCATAACCAAAAATATCTTGATTTATTTTAGCACCATGTTCTACTAAGT
The DNA here is from genome assembly GCF_032062105.1 of Saccostrea cuccullata. NCBI lineage: Eukaryota > Metazoa > Mollusca > Bivalvia > Ostreida > Ostreidae > Saccostrea > Saccostrea cuccullata. The sequence goes on along the minus strand of NW_026923776.1, from coordinate 189,784 downwards.
ATTGAATTAAATGTAACTGTCCATTCTTTGTAGCGCAGTAGAGTGGACTATCATTACTTGAATTCATTAAATTCACATTTGCTCCACGCTCTACTAAATATTTAACAAAATCAAGATGACCTTGACCACAAGCACAATGGAGTGGGGGATCACAAATGTCACTGACCGCGTTAACATCCATCTTGGCAATGAAAAAATCTACAATATTTAAATGGCCGACTTCAAAAGCGGAAGATAAACAACTAGCACCTACATTGATATCAGCACCATTTTGTAATAGAAACTTCACAATTTCCAGATGACCAGTTATTGATGCGTGGAATAACGGAGTACGTCCGATTACGTCACACAGATTGACGTTAGCACTATGTTCTACAAGATATTCTACAATACCAAGATGACCTGAACTGGCAGCAGAATGAAGTGCAGGCACACAATTGTCATCAACTTGATTGATATCTACCTTATCGATTAGATACTCAACAGCACTACTTTTACCATTTTCACAGGCGACAGATAGACACTTGGTATTAATATGCACATTATGATCACTCTCAATTAAAAGTTTAAGAATATCTAGATTGTCTAAAACCATTTCATAAAACAGTGAAAACAGCTCGTTCACGTTCACATAATTGATATCAGCACCGTTTGTAATAAGAAGTTTCACAAGACGTGCATTTCCTATTAACATTGCTGCATCAAGAGGAGTATATCCATCTGCCGTACACAAATTAACGTCAGCGCCTTCTTTGATTAATATTTCGGCTATGTCGTATCGGCCATACATACAAGAAAAAAATAGGCATGAATAATATTCCTTATTTAACAAATTGATATTTGCTCCTTCTTTAAGTAGGAATTTGACAACGTCAGTACAGCCAACCATAGAAGCAGTCATTAATGGCCACACAATCCGATCATAAATATAATTTATACACTCGTGTTTCACGCAACTAAGTATCAGTTTGACCATATCCAAACTGCGGCTTGAACAAGCTAAACTTAAATAAGAAGATTGTGATTCTAGATTCTTACCAAATAATACTTCTAAACTGCCCTGACCATTTTTATCAGTGAGACAAACCTTTCCTTCAACGAGTTGACTTTTCCCCCTGATAATTTCTATGAGACCAGAGAGTAAACCAACGTGGTTATATGCAATAATCCAGTCTACAACTCGGGCATGATATTCGTCCAAAAACCAAAGACTAAAGTCAATTGCAATATATCTTTTTGTTTCAAAAAAGATGTCAATGTTTTGGTTTATTTCATGAATAAGTTTCTTTGTTTTTTTATTTAAATGTTCATTGGTCTTGACCTCAAAAAACAATTGTTTAAAATCACCATGACTGAAATTTTTCAAAGTTTTACAAAATACCGAAACAAATGCTTCGTTCTGTGAAAATTGCCATATTCTGCTAAACACTTCATAGAGATGGAATCGTTTTATATCACATATGATACGGTCAACCAACACAGGAAAGTGATCTACACCGACAGGAATAAGATTTTCGCCACATTTTGACCCCTCCTCAACGAACATTAAAAGGTTGTAAATAGAGGTAGAGGTACAATGTTCAATAAAAAAGTCTTGAAAGCGTCTTCCAAAGTGAACTGCAACGATTTCAAACAAACTGTCGTGAATTAAAGAATAGTTTCCCTCTATGTCATGCGTCAGATAAGATCCCCTCAATATCTGCATTGCATGCACAAGCTCTGAATTAGATGTTGACCTGTTTAATCTACAAAGTTCATAGACTTTTTTCAGACATTTCCTATCTAAAGATTTCGGAGAGACACAATTATCTTTGATGACACAGTACACCAAGCCTGCATAATGCATTTTGTTCAGCTCTCGCATTTTATCAAGTTCTAAAGATATACACTGGTAGGGATGCAGAAAGAAATGTTCACCCTCAGATTGATATTTTTGAGAAGACGAAAATAATCGACATAACAATGGAAACATTGGCAATTTTCTAGGTAACTTTAAATCTTCGAAGTATTTTTTCTGTAAGTGATTTGCTAGCATACTTTTTATGCTTTCATCATTGAGCTCATTTTCTTCCTCATCTAAGTCGATGACATGATTTATATCTGTAACAAAACTATTTAAAGATTTGGACTCCTTACACACAACAGACCTGCAACTAATGAGTAGTTTAGATCCCGACTCTAATAAACTTAGCACATTTTCAGAATGTCTGCTTAGATTGTTAAATAAATTCATTTCTAGACCATAAACACCTAGCACATCATCTATTACGAATAATTGTTTGAAATGCAGTTTTCCATAAAGGGTGATTTCTTCGATTGCTGAGACTGGAATGATCTCATATCCTTCTTTTTCTAGCTCCAGAGCAACGTGACGAATGAGGAACGTTTTTCCTGAACCACCACCGCCAGAAACTGTCACGAAAGGCAAGGAATTGAGTTTATCACGAACAGACTGATAAGCAGGAACGTTTGCAAAAACCTTGTCCTCCTCTCTCCACTTTTGAACTTTTCTCTGAAGTTGTTCTAAGATAGAAACAAAATATACCTTTCTACACGTTTCTTTTTTATATACAAATAAATCAAGTGATTGCCAAATGATAGCCATATCATATCAGTTTTTTCCCCATAATAGTGGTTTTAGTACGTATTTTTCAAATTCGTTTGACGATTTAGAATGGACACGGCACATTCACCCACACATACTCACCCTCATCCCCCATTCACACACACCCTCCGACTCACGAACACACCCGCTCCCACCCACCCTTACTCCATTCCCCACACACACTCAAACACATAACTGTATTCAAATGTATTTGATAATTTTTGCCCTTAAATGAAAATTACCTTTGTAAGCAGATGTGAAAGCAAAATGACGTAATAAAAAGGACAAAAGATTTTTTTCCTTTCGATTTAAAAACTTGAAACTTACTACTGAACCATACCTATGGTTTAAGTGAATAGAATCTGTACCTCTTATGTTCTTTGGAATGTGATCCTCGACGCATTTCTCTATGTTTCGAAGTCTTTCTGTCAAAACGGTCAAGTTTCGTTTAAGAGAGGACCGTGCTGAGTGATCTAGATCTTTGTTTTGTAGAGAATCTATCTCTCCATCTAGTACACCTCCAGCAAGTCTGTGTATGATCTTAAAATGAAATAAATACAGTCTTCATTTTATTTGGTGTCATCGTATTTTCCACCTGTAACTTAAACCCCCTAAACACTCAATTTAAAATATTTAATGTATAATTCAAGATTTTATTTCGCATTAACTTTACAATCCATAGAGATCTTGGTTTGTGGCGGTGCATCTTTTCGTTCTGGACATAATTATTGGTTTCGGCAGCAAAGGCGCTCATTTTGTCGTAAACTACACAAATGAATTTTTTAGCAAAAAATAAATACTGCATCGCCCCCACCCACCCACCCAACACCCCCCCCCCTGTACTGAAATATGGACTGGAAACAGCAGTAGGTCCATGATTCGTGATATTCATATGGAGGTATCCTAGAATAGAGTAGATTTAAATCATGACCCTATGCTTAGGATGTAGCCAAAATGGGGGATTAAAGTTTAAAACAGGAATATATATAAATATTCCTTTAAATTTTCCTCTAAAAAACTTTGAATCCTTAATTATTTAATTCGTATAGTAGATTGCCATGCTTTGCAATGTGACATGTACGCATTGGTAAACATAGTCGCCAGCGACAATACGAACAAAACAACAAAATGTACCTTCACAATCACGATGCATGAAACAGCAAGGGAGGTATGTGAGCGTGATTTACATCCAATTATATTCACAAAACTACCAAAAAAAAAAACCAAAACAAACAAAAGGATTAGGCAACAATATCTTTTGGGCGACAATATGTGCACTGAGAATAAGGCACGGTGTACCTGCGACAGTATGAACATTTGTTCATTTTCAGCCGGCGATAACACGATCCAATGGACGACAGTTTAATTATGCAGTAAAATTAGGTGACGCCAAAATGACTACAGAATGAAAATATTTACTGTCACATGGTTGCATGCATCACAAATGCTCCTTGTTAAATAAACAGGGTTTCTTTCAATAAGTCTTTTCACAGTGAAGATTAAAAGGTTGTAGCATTATATTCAACATGGTGTATACATGTATACCAAGTGTAGATCGCATAAGTTGAATTAAAACTTGGCCTCTTTTCAAACAGAAATTAAAATATTTTCATTTTGACTGTGAAATTGCTTTAAATTGTGCAAAATGAATCTCTACTATAAGAATCATCACTAAGACTTAAGAGAAATAAAATTATGTTAAAGGGGCATGGACATATTTTCAGCTTAAGTATCAAAAATTACTTTTCCATTTTTTGAAAATATTTAACTAAGGTCTTTCTAATGATCATAAACAAGAGGCCCATGGGCCACATCGCTCACCTAAGAAGCTTTGACCAGTCTGTTCTTTACCAGAGTTCCCCCTTGTTATACATAATGCATCCCCACCCTACCCCACTGATCATAATTTAGACATTTTGAAATCTACACTACCCCATGAACCTTCCATGGGCACATATGTTTCAGCTTTTTTGGCCCAGTGGTTCCTGAGAAGAAGATTTTCAAAGATTTTTCCTATACATTTCTATGTAAAACTTTGATACCCCATTGTGGCCCCACCCTTCCCACGGGGGTCATGATTTGAACAATTTAGAATCTACACTACACCATGATGCTTCCACATAAGTTTCAGCTTTTCTGGCCCAGTGGTTCTTGAGAAGAAGATTTTCAAAGATTTTTCCTATATATTTCTATATAAAACTTTAATTCCCCATTGTGGCCCCACCCTTCCCCCGGGGGTCATTATTTGTACAATTTAGAATCAACATTATACCAGGATGCTTCCACATAAGTTTCAGCTTTCTTGGCCCAGTGGTTCTTGAGAAGAAGATTTTCAAAGATTTTTCCTATATATTTCTATGTAAAACTTTGATACCCCATTGTGGCCCCGCCCTTCCCCCGGGGGTCATGATGTGAACAATTTAGAATTTACACTATACCAGGATGCTTCCACATAAGTTTCAGCTTTTCTGGCCCAGTGGTTCTTGAGAAGAAGATTTTTTAATGACCCAACCCTATTTTTGTCTTTTCTTGATTATCTCCCCTTGCGAGGGGATATGTCCCTTCATTTTAACAATTTAAATTCCCCTTCACCCAAGGATGCTTTGTACCAAGTTTGGTCAAAATTGGCCCAGTGGTTCTTGAGAAGAAGTCGAAAATGTGAAAAGTTTACAGACGGACAGACACACGGACGGACAGCTAGACAGACGGACAGACAGACGGACGGACGGACGGACGACGGACAAAATGTGATCAGAAAAGCTCACTTGAGCCTTCGGCTCAGGTGAGCTAAAAATATGAACGCGAGTTGTCCAGATACAAGGCAGAGGAAGAGCTCCAACCTTTTGTTATGTAAAGAAGGCTTCTGTCGTGTTTTTGAAACAGTGTCCATGACCCTTTAACTTATAACATTTCCTAAACTTTTTTTTAAAGGACAAGTGCACTTAAGCAATACATAATGGGCCCTTATGTGCCATTTTACTTTAGAATATACTACCAAATTGTTCTTGGTAATACTTAGATACTAATGGATACTTCAAATAAAAAATTATGTTAAGCACTACTTAAATCAGCATGGATTTAAAGCAATTGAATATTTTTAAATGCCTATGGAAACCCTATAAATTTGGAAAAGTCGTACCGAACCTTCTTTTAGTGTTGTTTATGTAAATCAAAGGGAATAGATATTTAAATCGATACATGAACAATCTGATGGTAGATCATAGTCGGGCGCGTTTGCGGAATGATATACTTCTTGCACCAAACCTGTTTTTAAATATATTGAATGAAGTTGTGTAGTTGCCTGAAACTAAAATGATTAAATAAGAAATTGCATTGGTACTCTTACATTTGAAAAATTACAATAGTAGTTTCATTGAATTTGAAATTAAAAAGGAGTGTTATACATGGCTTTCAATACCTGCAGGCATGTTGACGAAACTTTCCTAAGATTGTTCATAAGAAATTTCCTAAGATATATCTTAAGATTATTATCTTATCATCGTAAGATTATCTTAAGGTGTTTTTCAAAGCTATCTTATGATTATCCTAAGTTAAGATGTCTTAAATCGTTATGACATAGTAAACTCCAAGCTTTTAACCATTGTCAGGGATCAGAGTCCAGTGTTTTCAATAAGATTTTCAATAGAAGGAAAAATAGATGGAATAGCAGGACAACCAGTCTCGGCGAGGGGTCTGGGGGCCGCCTTAGGCCCCCAGCGGGTCCAGGGCAGAGCCCTGGTAGGGGGCCCAGGGGGGCGAAGGCCCCCGGCCGAAAACGAAAATCAGCATTTTAGACTCATTTTTCTGACCTTTCAGGCCATTAAAAAAGTTTTTTTTTTCCACATTCTTGTCACTATCAATTATCAAATTTTACCTAAAAAAGCCAATTAGAGATTTTTTTTTTACCTTTTTACAGATTTGTTTGACAAGATTTTTGACAGACTGGGTTTTTTCTATGTGTCTATAAAATCATACAGACAACTTAAGTATGAAATTCTAGTACAGACAATATTGTCTGTGATAGAATATTGTATTTAAAATTCTACATATTTAGTCCCTTTCACATTAATTGGTCAGGACTTTTATTCAAATCTCAAAAAATTATTTAGTTGAAAATTTTAGATTTTTTAAACACTTGGTCATGTACAGTACCCCCCAAAAATTGAAATATTCTGCAATCTTAGACTTTTCATAAATTAATCTTCAAATTGATTTACGTTTTCGAATTTTGTGCAGATAGTCAGAATAAAATAATTAAGAAAATGGAATTTGATACAAAATACTAGTACATTAAAACCTTCCCAAATGTGAAAATGATACTGTTCCTGTATTTCAAGAGTTCTTAGACGAATAAAAGAGAATATTTTTTTCCATTTTCAGTTTGAGGAAACGCTTTAAGAATTCTATGTCTGAGTCACGATTAAAATATTAGGACTTTTATTCGTAATTTTTATATCAGCTTAACATTTGAGATTTTCAGTTTGCGGAAATTCTGCAAGAATTGGAATGGATACATGATCAATTTTCAATCGAAAATTATAAAACACAAACAAATCTTTTCGGAAGGGACCGTTCTTTATGCCTCTTAATGTATGTGATCTCAAACGCATGTGTTAAAGCAGCAGCACATTTCTCCACGACTTTGCTCGAATATTCGTTGTCCGCGACGCCATTGGTTACCTGACACTATCGATCTAATCAAACTTCCTTGAAAAAAGAGCGCACTCAAGGGAAGCTACTCTAGATCATGGAAATAGTTGCGATAAAATCTATGGATTTCGCGTATCAGCACCGGCAAAATCCTAATGACGGAAAATTCATAGCCGGCAAAATTACTCGTACAGGCGGTTAATTTTGCCGGTTGCCGGCTCTTATTGAAAACACTGTCAGAGAATTGTATTTTTTGTGCTATATATAATGCTACACGTTATGTCATCATAATGAAAATATTTAAAAGAGTTAAATTAAAAAAAAAGGATTTCAGATTTTTTAAATTTATAAATATAAATCATATATTTATCATTGTTAATCATCTTAATTCGACGATATATTGGATTATTGGTTACAATTAAAATCAAATAGAGTGCCATTTGATCATTCAATCAGAATTCTTGAACGATGAAAAGTGCGCCAATTTACATGAATGAAACGGAATGCACCGCAAAATCGGAAGAAAGTAGGAAAAACTGGAGGAGCCCACTCCCCCCAAAGACTAAATCACTCGCAAGAAAAAAATCGTGGGAATAATTGGTTATACTCCAATCTCTCTCAGAATAAATTCTATTCTTTTAAAAGGTTACATCTTACTATGTATGTTGTGCATTTGCTGGAGGCGCTGAATGTCATAATAACTCTAACAAGGCGCATTTTGGAAAGTAGATGCATACAGGCATGTAATTTTACATGGGGGAATTATTTACAATTATTCACATTGTACCATTGAAAATGTTCATTTTCGCCCCTTCCCCCCTTTTTGTGTTAAAAGTAAAATAAGTGTAATGAATAAGTTTATGAGTAAAATTTGGCACTGAAAGAAGTTGGAACCTATCCCCCCTCCTCCCCAGCACGAAATAAGAATTTTGCACAGGTACCTGACGTTACTTATTTTCTTTAAATAAATAAAATATACCCCTTCCTAAAAAAAATATTTTTCGGTAGGGGATTTATCTTTTATATTTAAAGAAAAATAAAGTAACGTCAGGTGCCTGTTGATTTTAAGCGACAAAATTTTCGGGGTTCTTTTTTGCTTGTCAAGTTTTTCTGTAAGTTAATTTTTTTTCATGTTAGTTGGATTCTTTTTCTACCCCCTTTCAAAATCGATGTTACGTCCGTGTCATGTGTAAATGCAGTACATTTATAACTGTGTAATAATTTAACATCTGTGAAACCACCTGATGTATACACAATACAAAATAATCCATGATTTTTTTTAGATAGCATTGAGGCTTTAAGGGGGGGAGGCGGGGGGGGGGCTTAGAGAAATAGATACCACTTTTAAATGAAATAGTGCGGAATATCATTAATCAATCAAACTGTATTACATTTGTTTTGATAAACACATCAACAAAAATTAACAGTCTTATCAAAATTTTTTTAAAGAAATCTATAGTTTACAGTGGTGTATAATTTTTACAGCTGTCGTTAACGGTCCCGACATACTAGAAATCAGTCTTTCGAATTCTTCCTATATCTTTAAATACTCAATCACGTCTGATACGACGATTTCGTCTAGCCAGCAACAACATGGACGCAACTATTCTACTTACAATATGTACGATAGACTTAAGACATGTCTAAAGCTGTCGTAACTTTAAGATCATTCTTAAGATCTTTCTTAAATTACAATACTTTCGAAATCTTAAGAAAAATGTCGTAAGTATATCTTAAGACGTTTTTTAGTCCTAAGATAGTTTCGTAAACATGCCTGCCGTTTCAATATTTTGCATGAAGGTTAAAAATGTTTTACACTTTATGAACGACACTAAGCTCTCTTTTCCCTCCCATGTTCTAATTAAAAAAACAAATACATACAAATATCTCTAAGCGGCACGACTTTAACTTACAAAAGCAAAACCTGTCTATGTTTTACAGTGAGCACTTTTGAGAAATCACGTGAATATCAGTATTTTAAATAATTTATTCCACATGTGGGTTCAACGTTGGATATACAGGTATATAGCTCTCAGTAGCTCTAGGGAAACATTGAACTTTTTATACATTTTTGATATTTTAAGTTAAGCAAATTAAATTTAATACTTTCACACAAGTTTTATAAGTGTATTATGCGTCTTTTGTCATTCGCACAAGTTTGCACAACGTTAGGCTCGTAGTTAAAAAAAGTCTTGAAATGAATGGCCGTTCTAGATCTACTATTGAAAATCACAAATGTCGGCTGACCCCTACCACATTGTATAGTTTTGTTCTTTGTATATTCGTGGATTTCAGCGGTAAAAATAGTTAAATCGTATGGTTTAGATATCAATTTATGATTTGAGATGAAACATTTTGCTAAAAGTGACAATGCGGATCTCTTCAAAAACAGACTTGTTAAAATTTTTCTATAGGATTTGGAATTTTTTCATACTCATAAATGTATACACTTTCAGAAAATTACAAATTTCATAAGTAAATAATTCTGATTTTTTTTTATTAAAATCAATAATTATTTATGGTACATAAATATATACATCGCAACGTGTTCGAGGTTCCACATTCCATGCTACATGTATATACGCATGCGTATAGTTTTCCTTAACAAAACAGCATGGTAAGAGAGGGAAGCCCGGTAGGACTGCTACATTGAAAAAGTCGACCAAAACGAAAAAGAACAAAAAAATCCAAAAATAGGGCTTGAAATTGAAAAGCAACTTTCCTGACAAAACTTTAGTTGGGAGATTAATATAATTATTGGATGAAGAAGAAACGGGATCTCGGCGACATAATTCACGTGGGGCTCGCGAAGGTTCTTCCCTAAAGGGACCTGCAGGCATGTTTACAAAACTTTCCTAAGATTGTTCATAAGAAATTTCCTAAGATATATCTTAAGAAAATCTTATGATCATCGTAAGATTATCTTAAGGTGTTTTTCAAAGCTATCTTATGATCATCCTTAGCTAAGACGTCTTTAATCAATATGACATAGAAATACTCCAAGCTTTATACCATTGTAAGGAATCAGAGAGTTGTAATTTTTTGCTATATATAATCCTACACGTTATGTCATCATGTAATGAAAATATTCAAAAGAGCAAAAGTTTAAAAAAAAAAAAGAGTTTAAGTGTTTTTTTATTAGTTTACAAATATATAAATATTATATTTTTAATTATCAATCATGTAAATTCGACGATATACTGTAATATTGGTTACATTTAAAATCAAATTAGAGTGCCATTTGATCATTCAGAATTCTTGAACGATGAAAATTAAAAGTGCGCCAATTTACATGGGTGAAACGGAATGCAGAGCAAAATCGGAAGGAAGTGTAGGCAAAACTGGAGGAGCCCCCTCCCCAAAGATTAAATCATTCGCAAGAAAAAATTGTGGGAATAATTGGTTATACTCCAATCTCTGCCATAGAGCGCGGTATCAACACCTGTGAGGTCACCCAGAAAAAAACATTTACACACACACACTCTCTCTCTCTCTTCCTCTCTCTCTCTCTCTCGATTTTCCTAAGTTACGTCTTAAATCATTATGACAGAGAAAAATACACACATACTCTCTCTCTCTCTTTCTCATGGGTTAAGATTGCTTGATTGTATATATTATTTAACGTCCCTCTCGAGAATCTTTCACTCATATGGAGACGCCACCACTCGCCGATGGAGAACTACAAATTTTCTCCTATTCTCGAGACGTTGGGTCATTGAGCAATGAGGGATCTTTTTCGTGCCACCACCAGCTGGCTTATACGATCTCGGCCTATACGATCTCATTCGAAGGACCGGTCTCCATGTCCCACAGTGGGATTTGAACACGACTGAGACGTAAGGATCAACTCCTTACTCCGCGACTCTCTCAGGTTAAGAGAAATTAAATTTAAATTAAATGTTCGGGGTTCTTACCGGGTTTCTACCCCCCCCCCCTTCAAAATCGATGTGACGTCCGTGTCATTTGTAAATGCAGTACATTTATAACTGTGTAATAATTGAACATATACAGAATACAAAAGTCCATGATTTTTTAGATAGCGTTGAAGCTTCAAGGAGGGGGGGGGGGGGGCTTAGAAAATATATATATCTTTTAAATAAAAAAGAACACAATATCATTAATCAGTCAAACTGTATTACATTTGTTTTGATAAACACATCAACAAAAATTAGTAGTCTTATCAAAAATTTTATTTAACGAAATCCATAAATTACAGTTATATAATTTTTACAGCTGTCGTTAACGGTCCCGACTTACAAGTAATCAGTATTTCGAATTCTTCCTATATTTTAAATTCTCAATCACGTCTGATACGACGATTTCTCAACCCAGCAACAACATTGACGCAGCTTTTTCTACTTACGATAGACTTAAGATAGGTCTAAAGCTGTCGTAAGTTTAAGATTATTCTTAAGAACTTTCTTAAATTACGATACTTCCGAAAACCCCACATAGTCTTAAGAATTGTCGTAAGTATATCGTAAGACGTTTCTTAGTCCTAAGATAGCTTCGTAAACATGCCTGCTGTTTCATAAACGTTTCCTAAGATTTGTCGTAAGACATAACTTAAGATATGCCTAAGTTATAACTTAGGAAGTTCCCGTAATATTTGTCACAACTGTTTCACGAAACAATCTTATCTTAAATTTTTCTTAAGTCATTTCTTAAATTGTGCCTTTATAAGGACTAATGAAAAGATTTTTCCGCCCTATCTACAATTCTCAGTATGTCAATCTGGGTTATATTTTTAGCTTCAAAAAGGGAGGGGATTATCCCCACTTTCAAAGGACTTGGACAGAAGTATGTTTAAACTATGCGAAGTTACTATGCTAGAACTAAGCATTCACAGATACACCCTTTCAAGCCTTCTTCCCTTCGGGGCACACGGCATTTTTTTTTAAATATTGTTCCACGTTTTATACGTTTACTTTATTTTGCTCTTCATAAGGTATCGATCACAGGTATTGTTTTACTTTACCTTTCTACTAGTCAATTATTGAATAAAATTTAAAAATGAATGCTTCGTAGCGAACACATGAGAGGGCAATAAAATAATGCTTTTCCAATCACTGCCCCACGTTAGGAGAGGGCTAAAATAGGCTGCGCCTGCTGCCCAATCCTATTCACAATAACATCAGTGAATAAAATATTATTTAAATTAAAAAATTAGTTGTTCGTACTGTGTGAAGCTTTCTCACATATATAAGATAAGAATGTCATGCTAGAAAAAAATCCCAAATTTGCGACTACAGATATGAAAATACTAAAAGAAGTTAAAAAAGGAAATTTAATGAAATGCCTTGCACAGCTATACATTGTATTAAGCAGGGAGCATAACTGGTTGTAATTTAATGGTCGTTATAACTGGAGGAGCACGGAAGGGGGGGGGGTAATAATAATTTTTCCTATGTAAAGAATACTATCAAAAAAACCTACGTAATGTTTGTGTCTTCTCAATTATAACGCCCTAGAGGAGATAAGATGCAGCCATTCTTGGGAGAAACATCTACATATCCGGAGCTTGGTTGGGACGTCATCAAAAATCATGTACTTATATAAAGTTAACAACGGTTTCCATTCATCTAAATTATCCTTTTTCAAATTTTATTTTAATATCCATTACAATACTAGTAATATATAAATAAATATACATGTACATGAAGATAAAAACATTATATATGTTTGCATGCTTGTATAATTATTGGATCAAATCATGTGCTATTTTTAGCTCACCTGAGCCGAAGGCTCAAGTGAGCTTTTCTGATCACATTTTGTCCGGCGTCCGTCTGTCCGTCTGTCTGTCTGTCTGTAAACTTTTCACATTTTCGACTTCTTCTCAAGAACTGCTGGGCCAATTTCAACCAAACTTGCCACAAAGTATCCTTGGGTGAAGGGGATTCAAGTTTGTCCAAATGAAGGGCCAAGTCCTAATTTAAGGGGAGATAATTGGGAATTAATGAAAATTTGGTGGCGTATTTTAAAAATCTTCTTCTCAAGAACCACTGTGCCAGGAAAGATGAAACTTATGGGGAAACATCCTCAGGTAGTGTAGATTCAAGTTTGTTCAAATCATGACCCCCGGGGGTAGGGCGGGGCCAAAATGGCCGACCAAAGTTTTACATAGAAATATATAGGAAAATTCTTTAAAATTCTTCTTCGCAAGAATGACAAAGCCATAATTCATCATATTTATATGGGAGCATGTTCAGGTAGTGTAGATTCAAGTTTATTCAAATCATGACCCCCCGAGGTAGGGCGGGGCCAAAATGGCCGACCAAAGTTTTACTTAGAAATATATAGGAAAATTCTTTAAAAATCTTCTTCTCAAGAATGACAAAGCCATAATTCATCATATTTATATGGAAGCATGCTCAGGTAGTGTAGATTCAAGTTTGTTCAAATCATGACCCCCGGGGGTAGGGCGGGGCCAAAATGGCCGATCAAAGTTTTACATAGAAATATATAGGAAAATTCTTTAAACCTCTTCTTCTCAAGAATGACAAAGCCATAATTCATCATATTTATATGGAAGCATGCTCAAGTAGTGTAGATTCAAGTTTGTTCAAATCATGACCCCCAGGGGTAGGGCGGGGCCAAAATGGCTGACCAAAGTTTTTGAAGATATATACAAAAAAAATTCTTTAAAAATCATTTTCTAAAAAATAGCAAGTCCCTGATTGGTCATGGGACTATTTTTGGATTTAAACTTTACAATAAAAAGCCATTTTCTACTTTTTCCTACCCTTAGTGCTCAGGTGAGCGATGTGGCCCATGTGCCTCTTGTTTTGTTAAAAAAGGCGTGCTCTTCAAATGATGGCGATTTATTCCAGTAAATGTACATGTATTTCGCCAACTCCAGTTTGGTGAACTGACATTTTTATATACCTTGGACTAATTTTGACACATGTTTGCCAAATTTTGCCGCGATGACTTATGATTTGGTAGATTTTCCTTTCCTGCAGGTATGCTTATAAAAATTTCCTAAGATATGTCTTAAGACGTGTCTTAGGATATTTCTAAGGACATATCTTAGGTACATCTTAAGATATGTCTTGGGTTGTAAAACGAAAGTACCTTAGGATTATCCTAAGTTAAGATGTCGTAAAATTCCATCTTAGCATTTTCTTCTTTTTCTTTTTTGTAAATGAAGAACTACAAGAAGTCCTTACATGTATTTTAAGTTACCATCATATGTAGATGTAAGGGGAACGGGTGTTGGGGGTAAGCTCCCTTTAGTTCTTTAAAGAATTTACTTAAAACAATCGAAGTAAATTTTTACGCTTAGAGTAGCGAGTATGCGAACAAATCTAGCAGTTAAAGCCATATGCGAATACATATTTTGTATAACTATAATTAAATGTAAAAAAAAAAACTTTCAGGTTTGGAGACGATTAATGTTTTTATTTTCCTTGCTTATTAAAAACATTTTTGAGTCAGTTTTTCTTTAATTGGTGTGTCCCGACCATGATTGGATTAGAGACTAATTTTTTTAAGCATGTTTTTTTTTTAATTCATTTAAACTATTATTTTCATCAATTATTTTTTACATACATATATCTTTAGCAGTTTAGTTCATTTTGTCCAGTTTTGTGTAAAAATAAAAATGTAATATAGCATACAACTGTAGCTACTTGTGAACAATCTTGTTTACATTTAGCAGAATCAGAAAAGCGGAGCTACATGACAATATATAAGTACATTTTTTCATAGTTATTTGTATTATTGGATAAGTAATTTAGAAAAGATATAAGGAATAACGTCCTTTCTGGTCTTGATCAAGTTCTCTCTCTCTCTCTCTATCTCTCTCTCTGTCTCTCTTTCTCTTTCTCTCTCTCTCTCTGGAAAAGGAAGAGGCAGTTACGCTTACATGTATAAAGAAGATGAGCGCATTTGGCGAGTGATCTGCAGGAATCATTTGTACGAAACATTTATGGTTTAAATGTTCATGATTTGGTGGGCTAAACATAGTATGTCAGATTTTAAAAACAAGTCCTGGTTGTTTTTTCATTCAGTTTGAAAGACCTTGTGAAATTGTAACATTTATGTCGGTTTTTCCTAGGTGGTACTATAACATAGTAATGTTTCACAAAAAATAAACACCTAAAAAATTTAATGCATAGATTCATGATACTTGGTTACTTTGTACATGTACATTATTGAAAAGATTAGAATTGATTTCGCCCGAGATTCAAACTGAATCAAAAATTATCTAATTCAAAATATTAATACATCAGTACATAAAACGAAACGGAGAAAATAAATGGTTGCTTGCATGAAAAAAGATTTAACGCCCCATGCCAGACTCGAACCAAAAACTTTTCGCTTTGAGTGCACTGAACAGGTAGCCCAACTTACTGAGCTATCACCGCTACACATATTAAGATGATTTTAAAAAGACAAAGAACCACCACATTCATACATTTGGATTTTTTCGGAAAAAGTTCATTTTTGTGGTCCCTAGGTCTTCTCTCCATTTTCTAAAAAAGTTAATTCGTTCCTTTGAATCGAAATACACACATATAACGTTTCAAAATAATGGAGAGAAGACCCAGAGATAGAAATATTTTAGAAAAACGTGTTTAAAAATTAAAAATTGTTAAAAACAAAATACCATTTTGTACAAAATGTCTGATCTGGCCAATTTTCAAGTTATATTTTTAGCTCAAGTTCGTGAAAATGTTTTCGTTTTCTGTTACACAGGAACCCGATAAATTAAAAAAATGTTAAAATTTCATGTGACATGTCGATAAAATTTTCACTTGCCAATTACGCCCAGATTGCTGCCAAATGCCAATCAAAAGCGCATTCGTTCTTTTTTTTTTTTTTTTTTTTCAAAATATGTGTTGTTTCTCTGCTGTCTTTATTATCTAAACCAGCTAATACCAAGAAATGTAACAGATTGACGCAATACATAGGCATTAAATTCTGGCCATGTATGTACTTAGATCTTTCATCCCTCCGTTTTGCCCCAATAAAAACAATTGGTTGTTTATTTTTATCTTTTTTGAAAGGGTTTGATAAAATCTTTTTAAATGAAGAGGGCAGCCTAGAGAATTTTTTTTTGACTTACCTGAAAAAGTTGACAACCCCTCAAAAAAGGGAAATTACCCAACATCGAAAATCCTATTTCGGGGGTCGGGAGGTGGGGGTTGGGGGGTGGGGGGGTGTAGAGGCCAACATTTTTCAATGTCAGCTTCTTTCAGTACCAATTTCTGAGAATTCAATGCTGCAATTCCCTGATATCAATTACATATACACATGTAGTATATAGTGGGGGTGGGGGGCCAGCCTTTCAATGAACATTTCAAATAGAAAAGGTAATGATGGGAAAAAAAGTGAGGGGTCACCCCCCCCCCTTTGCTACTGCCGGTAATGAATGCATGTGCATTTTATTATCTGTTCTCTCCATTTTCGTGTGCACGGGCTTATGCATACATTCACAAGGTACAATGCTCATAAATTGATTGACTTCATTAAAGAAATCATTAATTTACAACAAATACTTGATTTATATACACAAAAAATCATTCTTAGCTGTTTTACTGACACCAACGCTTCTTAAAATCATATAAGATATGACTTAATTCATGTCAGCAGTCGTCTTAAAGTTAGGACTAAGATTTGGTGGTCTCCTAAGATAGGACAGCTTCGATGGCCTGACTTAAGACTAAGATATGTCGTAAGACCGTCTTAAGATATGTCTTAGTCTTAAGATAGCTTCGTAAGCATGCCTGATGCACCCAAATACACAAAACGTCAACATTTGTATTCAATCATGTTAAATTCGTCTGAATGCAGACTAAAATGTTAACTATTATTAATTTACCGGAGAGTAAAGATATTTTGATTCTGAGAATAGCTTTTAAATAATATTTCATTATAATTGTAAACCATACATTGTATGCACGTGCCATTTTAGAATTCACGTGGTACAAGTAAACAGATCTGAGTTGTACGACCCTTGATTAACCGGCAGATTCTAATAACGTTAATTTTGTATGCGGTGTGGCAACGCACTTTGAAAAAATTACGCACTTTGAAAAAAAATTTTCAAAGTGCGTTAAATTTTGGACACACTCAACGCACTTTGAAAATTTTTTTCAAAGTGCGTTAAGAATGCACATAATAATTTTTTACCATGGAGGCATTTAACGCACTTTGAAAAAAAGATATGAATGAAAATAAAAATTCTAGACTTAGATTTTAGTAATAGAGGAAATCAAATTGTAATAATTGTATCTTTCGAAAAACTTTTTTAAAATTTACATGAACTCCTTTAACCTCATTGAGAACAAGGAGAAGACGAGTAGAAGGTCTCTCATCCCAACTCTTATTTTCCTTAAACATTGTACATAGCCGTCGGTAGCAAATTGAAAGTTGACCCCACAGGTAAGCCCCAATTTAAATGCATACATGTATATATTATGTATATCTTTGCAAAATATTTATGTGTCTACATGTAAGCCCCCTTTCCGGTACTGATGCCTATGCTACACCCAAATATATATGTTTACATAACTGGTATGACGTTGAAAACTTTCAATAAATTTCAATAAATTTAATAAAATGCATGCAAACTTGAAAAAAAATTAGTACAGTAAAGCATTTAAGCGAGAAAGAATTTTCTAAGTATGGAAAAATCAAAATCGCTCACTTTCATATCCTGATGTGACCTCTTCACAGAAGAATTATCAAACAGGTTCAATTATTTATCATACCTAAGATTTGCAGGAATATTGACAAATCCATACACAGTTTTTCAAAGTGCGTTAAAATGGTCCATATTAACGCACTTTGAAAAGAAATTTTATTTTTTCAAAGTGCGTTGACTTGGTCCCAAAATTTAACGCACTTTGAAAAATTTTTTCAAAGTGCATAATTTTTCAAAGTGCGTTGTAACAATGCGGAGAGGATATTTATTTTTCTCAAAATGCTTACTTCAACTTTTTACCTTATTCCTGAAAGATATATTGAGTAAATTTGAATGAAAAAGCACACGATTTGCAGCCGTATTGCAGCTTTAATTTGATTGTTTATTTTTTTTCACATTTTACCTTGGCCAATAACTGCACTCATTCTTTCATATTCATTTCCACCCTTCGGTTGAAAATTCATGTTTTTTATGAATTGATTTCTTTTGTAGTGAGCACAAGCCATTTTTCCTATATATCAAAGCACTAAAATTATTGCTAAAAATTTTATTTTAAAGAGATCGTACAACTTTACAATGTAATTTGAGAGAAAAGAGAAAATTCCAACAAAATGCTGAAAAAAGAGTTATTTTATGTCCTTCTTTACTCCGTAAATGTAAGGCTGACAAGAAAAACATTACTTTACCTCCTTTAATTCTTTCCATTTCTTTTCAAATTCCGTATCGCTAATTGACTGTGGCCCATGACAAAGTGAGTTCCGACAGATCCGGACTCGTTCCAGGTCGTCAGCTGGTTCAACATCTGGGGCATCCGGAGTTTTTCCCCAATCTTTTCTCGGTTTTCTAACTTTGGTTGTTTTTCTTATTATTTTGTACAGCAATGATAAATCAAAACTTGTTGAAGTAATAGTCACGCATTCTGTAAAGCAAATGCTAATTAGCCAAGATGACCATACCTTGGTCCTTAACGTGTATATAATTTTGCTTTAAGAAAATCTGCTCGTAATTTATTTTAAAAAGAATACTGAATTGTATTTACCACACAAAAAATATTTAATTCCTCTATTTCTAGAGAAAAAAGTACAAAACTGGATAAGGCTTATTTCTTCTTTGACATGATTAAGGACAGTGATTTGAAAACCTTTGTATTACTTGAAAAAAAAGTTTTGTTCTAATTTAAAAGTACTACGATGACGCATTTAAACAAGTTTTCTATGCTCGATTTTAAACATGAATCCTTATTAGTTAAAGCACAGCATTACTATAAATTATGAAGAAAAAGAGTCCCTCTCAATAAATTGTTAGACATTTAAATTCTCACTTGGAAATAAAGTCGATATCTGTTCTTCGCTGGAATTCTTAAACAGTTTATTTTCATGCCTTTTTAAATGATTTTCAAGTTGATCTGGTGGAATAATAGTATCAAACCACATTCTCACGGCCTTTTCTGCGATACCAATACCCAGAAAATATCGAAGACAATTTTCTTCTTCCATGGAAACAAATGACTGATCCTCTATAATAAACACAATAACAAACTTTGGTATTATATTCATTGTTGGGGATATTAATGAGAAATCGTTGGAAGGAGTAAAATGAAAATTTTATTTAATTTCTAGGAAAACAAGGCAAAAACTTGAATTTTTAAAATCCTTATTTATGTTGTGCATTTCACATTCAAGTACGTATGACAAAATATAGATGAATTCTTAAAAAATGTATTATGTGTTTGAGTAAAATATTTGGAAAAATGACATATTTCATGAGACATTTTTATTTGAATGTATATAGTATCATAAATAATTATTAATATTTGTCATTAAAAACTATACACACCGGTCTCGTTCTCTGAGTCTTCTGATTGTGAATCTTCTGACTCGGATGAGTTGGTGCTTGAATCCGACTGTTTAGAATCTACATCTGTATCAGTATCGTTATGTGAGGACTCTTTTTCTGACATAATTGGTTTATATGTCAACTGCACTTTACATCCTACAACATATGTCATCCCTTTAAGGACAGATGATACAAACAATTTTTCTTTGAAAAACTTTTATTAGGAAAAGCTTAAAGGTAAAAATCAGCTTATGTGATATTGTTTATCTTTTGTCATTTTGTTCTTCCTCTTAAATTCACCTGGCTTGGTATATTTTTCTAAAGTTTATATTACACTTTTAGCACCAAGGTAACATATTCTGAAATTTGTTTTCACCTCTAAACCATTACTGAATGTGATTTGTCCATATTTGGTTTTTTATTGAAATATTTCTTATATTTTCGAAGTCTATTTCAGTTTCCAGTTCTTTGGAGAAAAAAAGTCTAAGAACCATCCATTTTTCTAAACTTGTGACATGATATTAAATCTTTTTCAAAGAAAAAAATTGTTTGTATCATCTGTCCTTAAACAAAATATCATTAAAATAATAAATATTAAATACTAATTGATAACAAGTTGAGATCTTATCAAAGAAACTCTAGCATCTTTCTAATGAAATATATGATGATAACAAACAGTATTTGAGCTTAAAAGTCCATTCAACAATACAAAATAGGAAGGGAAAAAACCAACTTCCAACAAAAATTATTACAAATATATATGTGAGGGGCGTGATATTCAAATAATATAGCTCAAATGTAGGACAATGTCACCACGAAATAGATCTGTTAATCATTCCAAGTTTCTTCTCATTTCCAATTAAAAAAGCTACCCAATAATCGGTGACAATGACGTAAATATCGATTTCTGGTTTAAATGTAAATTTTATATCAGACAATCTTTGACGGTACAAAAAAAAATGTTATTTAATCAACAACCCACGCTGCTTTCTTTAACTTGCAGAAAATAAAATTCATTTGAAATCTTATGGACCTTAGGACGTAGTATAATTATAGAGGGTATTAGAGGGCAGAATTCTTATAGCATCGGCTTTACAAGTCTTTCCCCTCCTTGTGTGGTTCTTCCCTTTAAATTTCGGCATTTCAACACCAAATCTACATTCCGATCCAGATCACAGACATAAAACAAACTTGAATAAGAAATAATTCAAGACTGATATTTTTAACTCTGTTTTTCGCTTTATTTTCGAAATATATTGAACAAATATCCCCCTTACCGAATACAACATTGTCGATAAGCGACAAATAAGCGAAATGAAGAGATTTTTCATAGGAAATGAGTAAAATTTGTAAAATTTGACCCATCGAAAAAAATAACTTAATTAATCAAAAACAGATTACATATATTGTTTAACGTCCCTCTTCAGAATATTTTACTCATATTGAGTGACAGATAACAAGAAAATTGTTAACCGGGGAACAAGGCAGACTAGTTTTAAATTCAAAACGGATATTTTAAAGAAAGAATCAGATGAAATACAACCTCATAAATCATTGAATTTAAGCGTTTTCAATTTCTTTTTTAATTCAAAATAAAATCTATCAAAAAAATACTTACCAATAAAACGATTACATATGTTATAACGTACCCTTCTGGCCTCAAATGAATTGGAGAATAAAACAAAATTAGATTTGTTTGATTTTCTAACTTCCTAGTTACCTCAAACTATTTTAACAAAAGAAGTGTCGTGAGAACTTACGTCATAGACCTAGATACGGTATATGAGATGATCTGGTTATACATCGCCGTTCATTATTGGTTTAAAAAAATTCAAAAATAATTCTCTTACAGATGTATTCTCCATTTATTCTCGGTTAAAAAACACATTTTGCATTGAATAAAGATTAAAAAACAGAGTTCAGTGCATGCTTCATTTTTAAATTATCTGGATGAAATCTTGAAGGATATGGAGATAACAAACAGTATTCAATATCGAAGTCCGTAAAACAATACAAAATAGAAGCAGAACAAACACGGACCTCCGAAACATCAGAGGTGGGATCAGGTGCCAAGGAAAAGTGAGCATCCCCTGCTGACCGGTCACACCCTCATTTAGGTTTTCCTTGACTATTACACTGGGGGATGTTTTACAAAAGAACTTACGACTAAGGCAACAAACTTCAGGCTGTTGTAAAATTTTGCAAAATTCTCTTTGTTTGTTGTGTAAAAATCACTTCCCACTTTCCTTTTAAAAAGTATAACATAATTTTCGATTTACCCGGTAATGTTTTTTTTAAATCTTTATTTCACAGATCCTATTCATTAACAATCATTATATGAACTAATAAACTTGCAGCTACCAGGGATGGGGCCCTGACTAAGCTCCATTACAAATAAAACATTTTAAATACGTGTAGCATTTTGCAGAATGCTTCTCAAGATAATACATTTTTAAAAAAGACAAAGACCATACATTTTTCGGCTTACAAACTCTGTAAAATTACAACAAAATATATGGTATGTTACGATATTATATTTGTTCTTTGCAATATATTTCTACACTATAATAATTTTAATCATAATTCTCGACTTGTACTATAATACGATAATGCATTTCGGCGGATGTTAGGGTCAAGCGATGTCAGGGGTAAAATATGGCGAAGCGTTATTAGAAACTCGATATCCATTTAGTTCTTTTGCCACTTTGAAACACTAATTCATGTTCTGAAAAAACTTTGGATCCTCCGGAAATTCAAACATGTGCATGTTACTCCATGGGCTCGATGATGATTACATGTACAATGCATCATATAAACTAATCTCTTGCATTTTTGATAGAATGATTATACCTATTTTGACTTATGGTGCTGAAATATGGGGGTATGAGTTATCTAAATGTATCAAATCTATACATACAAAGTTTTGTAGAAGAGTTTTAAGACCCAAGAACAATACACCTGAAATAGTTGTACTAGGAGAATTAGGGAGATATCCTCTTATGCTACAGTACTTTAAGAAATTTATTGCATATTGATTAAAGATACTTTGCATGGAAGATGATAAATATCCAAAAAGATGTTACTTATTTTTACTTCAGTTAAATAATATAGGTAGAATTAGTGGTAATTCGGCGTCAGAAGTGAAGTAAATGTTACGAGGGACGTTCAATAAATAATGTCATTTGCTTGATGACATACAGCATAGATATCATATGGCATTAAACTTGACTTTTTCTCATTATTGAATCTTTAATGAATTGATAACAGTTTATGTGACCACTTTTCATCACATAGTAAATCTTGAGAAGCTAGGAAACAAGGGCTATTCGAGACACTGCATTATAAATGAATGGTAAAGAATCGGTAAAATAGAGTGAAGATAAAAGCTTCATTAAAGCTTCTGTAAAACGTGTTAAAAATCCCAAAGAAATTTTCATTGAAATATGTGACATAAACAGCAACCAATGCCTGTTTTATGGACAAATGAGCAGGTGGATTTCAATGATTAAAAATTATATAATGGGCATCAAAAATGGGTACCGTCCTTGCCAACAAAAATTATAAGAACTTATGTACTATTTGCCCAATTTCAACAAATAATATCTGATGATGTATCACTGACTTTAAGACACATATTAAATTTGATATACATCATATCGAGAGAAGTTTACAATGTTTTTAAGAAACGTTTGATAGTAAAAAAGCTTCGTACTCAAAGATCACCCTTTATTTTGAAAAAATGAGTGAAAAACGACAGCGTGTAGGAATGTCTTAACAATTATTTTAAAATATCAGTAACTGTAGTTATTCAAGTTTGTTTCATATTCAAACAGATAATGGAACATGAATCTATTGCTTAAAACACGCAATACAAAATTTACCATAAGATGTACTTGATAAAAACAGTAATGGTCCGAAAAGAGCAAAGGTATGCAAGAACACAAAGACAGATTTATATGCAATTTTCTTTAAGGAGGCTCAATACACCACTTTTTGATGACGTACTACACAAAAAATAAACCTCCATTGTGTCGACCAATTCCCTCTGGGGACGAAATGTACAGATACCTCTATAATATGAACCTGACCTTTAAAACGCTTTAAAAATAGATGAAACATGTGGTGTTATAAACAGTGAAAACAAAGTAACGGATTCATTTTACATAAACCAAGAAGAATTGCTTTTACGCAGAAACCAAAGAAAACAACAGTCAAATCTTTGTCAAACAAGTAATGTCAGTTTTATAGCGATGCATGCCGTGAGCTCTATCTATTAATGACATGTTTGTATGGAGGAAATTCGTATTTAAAGTTCAACCTTGTTGAAATTAAAAAGTTATTTAATTGCACTATTTATTGTGTTGGTGTTAATTTATATATTTGTTTCATATATTTAAATGTATACTCTGGCAATTCAAAGCTTTGTGTTCTGAATTTTAGATCTAATGGCAAACGTTCCTTTGTGTTTTGAGTCTTGGGTAATTAGGAAATATAACTCTTGAAAGTGGACTTTTTATACCAAATATTTTTTAAATTGGATTTTTCATTTCGTTTAAACATTCTTCATTCAAATTGACACATTTAATTCATTGTTATACATTCCTTGTCTCTTCAGAACTCATTTTCCTAATGTTTTATGCATAGATGAAAAAGAAAATGACATTAATTTTTTTTAGGAGAAAATTATTTTTTCTAATGAAATTATTATTAGGTATTATGAGGTATTTTCACTATGTATACTTGTCTTAAGAAGATACCCATCATTTGACACTGAAAGTTCTAAAATTCTGTTAATAATAAACTTGAAATAAAACATTTAACTAAAACTAGACAAAAACTAAAAAATTCTATAAAAAATATTTATGATATCAATACCCCCATCTGGATATTTGACATCTTCATTATAAGTGGTGCTGTATCGAAATCTAAAATAAACTGTGGATGTAATGAGCCACCTTAATATCAGTGGTACTGTTGTTCAATTTCGTATTCGGGGAGACAGTTTAATTTTTGGAGGAGTCTAAAAAGCAATCTTTTTGCAAAAAAATTGAAAGTTTATTAGAGGAAGGACCTAGAATCAGGAATCCAGTACATTAAATTTCTTCATGACAGCGTCCAAACCCTGCACTCCTGAAGAGTAAAGGGGTTTTCGGGATAAAAAGAAAGTTTATACATTTTCACATTAACAATATTCGCTAGACTTTTTACCTTTTGACTTGTTTTTATTTCCAAACTTGAAAAACCACCTTTCAGGAAGAAAAAAAACAAGTCCAGGAAATCATTGAATCTGCTATTTTCCAGTATACTAAGGGTCATACCCAAAAATGTGTTCCAAATACAATCAGAAATTAAATAAAAACTTTAACTATTTAAATCAAAAGAGATTAATAAGTAAAATCATAAAGACTAAATTATTAAAAAGCTTCTTTTGCTTCTTTCCGAGCCCTGATGACATTATTTATTGAACGTCCCTCGTATGTAGATATGGATTCCACTTTGTATGGCTTTATCAAGGTGTAGGGGATAATGTATTATTTTTAAAAGAGTTTGTACAAAGAGTTCAGGATAACTATATGCAAGAATGACACTCCTCATTGAGCTCTTACAGTAAACTGGATTTTTATTGTAAATTCAAAATTCTTTTTGAAACGGAGAGGTATCTAGATGTCATAAACAATGCATCTTTTAGAGAATCACTTTGTAAATTAAGAACCCCTAGTCATGGTTTGGATATTGAACATAGTCGATTTAAAGGTATTCCTAGAAAATATACTTTGTCTCTTCTCATTGTATACAAAGTACTTATCGAAAATTTTCTTGATTTAGATCACTTGCTATATTGCTTTGGGTACTCTGATGCATTATGGGTAAAAAAGAAAATCCAGCAGGACAAATATGGGTAAAAGTAACTTTAAGAAATTAGACAACTTATTAAACCTTTATAGAATCAATGTAAATTTATTTGAGAAATTTTTTTAGATGAAACATTTTAAAAATTCGATACCATTCTCATTTACTAAGTTAAAATCGGATTTTCGCTCATTTTGAATTATTACAATTGTTCTTAATTTTTTCAAATTATATTCTGTTGTAAAAGTGATTGTATCTAAGTTTTCGCCTCAATTCACCCACGAAACATCATCTGATTTCTATAAATTACGTTTTTTAGGGAAATTGAGCTATTCTTGTTTTAGTGAATGCTATTCTATGTTTGCAACATATTTTTGTGATAGCTATACTTTTTTCGGACCCTTTTTGTGATTTGCTTGAAATTAAGATTTATTGTTTTTTGATAAAATCATCGCAATTTAAACAGTTCTGAAAAAAATTGGCATTTTTTATCACAAGAGAAACAATTATCAGTCGAAAGAAGTTAAACAGAAATAAATAAATATAGAATTTGATGAAATGTGCTATCATTGCTGGTGTTTGTGCGATACTTGATTTGCGTTTTGTCGCGATTGATACAGAAATGCTATGCTTGATTTGAGTAGAATACTTTTTGAAGAATGAAGGCGTATATAGGGGGAGTATAATCCAAAGACACTGTCTCAAGTTTATATAATTAAATATCTTGTTGATGAATACACGTAATATATTTTCACTTATGTTTTAAAGGTATGTAAAACGGAAAAAAGGGTTTCACAAACTATTGGAACTTTTTCCAAAGCTCATAATAGGTGTAAGACTGAATGCATTAACCACGATATGCTACGTTGTCTTCTTGTTGTTTATGTGTAAGTTTGCTTAAAAAGAAACGAATTTGTTGAGAAGAATAAGGTTTTTCAACCTATCATTAAATTTATCTTGGGTCGTTTTGTTTTGGCTTACTTCTTTCACTCATCTGTTAGACCTTTGTTTTTATACTAAATTTGATTACGAAATGTTCCGTTTACTTGATCAATACACAGAGCTCACAGCGGATGTGACCGATCAACAAGGGATGCTTACTCCTCCTAGGCACCTGATCCCATCTCTGGTATTCCGGGGGGGGGGGTCCATATTTATGTCCTGCTCAAATGTTTGTATTGTTTGTATATTTTTCGACTAAATTAATGCTCATTATCTTCACTTTTTTCTCCATTTCGGAAATATTCGACTTTTAGATCGAATGGGTTCAGACGCCATTAAAAAACACACAATGCATTTACTTTTTCGTAATTTAAACACAAGACTTCGAATAGAAACCCGGTCCGTACATATTCAAAAATAAATCTTTATAGCTAAAGTCATTTGATATAAACGTACCCATTTTCGACAAAATAAGTCTAAAACATTTTCAATCAATATGTCTTTCA
This sequence comes from Saccostrea cuccullata, assembly GCF_032062105.1. Lineage (NCBI taxonomy): Eukaryota > Metazoa > Mollusca > Bivalvia > Ostreida > Ostreidae > Saccostrea > Saccostrea cuccullata. The sequence continues at coordinate 162,744 of NW_026923776.1, read as the reverse complement.
GTACAATATATGAATAATGCAACTTTTGTAATATTTCACATATTTTCATACCATCATCAGACCTCAGAACTTAAAACTAAGAATCTGAAACAGAATCTATGAAGATTAAAGTTTAATTTAAAAAAAAGTGGCATTATATCCCCATAGACAGATCCAGAAAAGCGGATATAGGTCAGGTGATCAAGACCTGACACAAAGGAAAAAATATCAATAACATAATTAATATATACTGAAATAAAGTTTTCCCTTTCTGTATCTGTATAACAAACTATCAAAGCAATGCTTACCTATCGAGTTTTTGAAATAGTGATGAAATAATGAAATCAATTTCTGCATAAAATCGTTCAATTCCTGTCCGTTACTTCATATGAAATGAATGATCTAATCCTGCACCTTTTATAAACCACCTGTAGATGTGGAGATCATGTTTTTTTATCTATACATTTATGTGATGTAAAAGATGAAGATAAAGAAAAGCAATCGATCTAAAAAATTTATTTAAAATACAAAAGCAAAAGGCTAATTTTAGCTTATTTAATATTATCAAATTGTAAAGGTTTGACATCTTCAAATCCAATGGATTATGACGTCAAACTAATCTTAAAAATCTATTTAAAATACAAATATGTGAAGAGGGCAACAAAATTGACCTCTGGGAGTTCTAGAGGTAGGATCAAGTGCCCAAGAGAAGTAAAAATATTGACCGGTTAAACCCATCGTGAGGATGTGATTTGATGAACAAAGACTTAATTGATTAAAGGTCTCTTTCAAAGCTTTAGTTTACACGAATAAGAGTTGTTCTTTTCTGATTAGATCAATAAGTCATGAATACGGCAAAAAGGTATGAAATTTTTTTAAATAATGTATTTTTTATCTATTCGAAATTAATTATACATGCATCATTGTTTTAAGGAAATATCGGTTGTAATAAACCACTGATGTTTCCCATAAGCCTATTCACCCCGTTTCTTATACGAATAAAATAGTTGTTTTTAATGAAAGGCTTGCTATTGACAAATACGTTTATGATACAAGAACAATAACAATCTTCCTTTAGGTTAATACTACGCACATTCCAGGGTGGGTATAATGACATGGTTTGAAAACACAGTCTTTCATAAGGTGGAATGCTGACTGATTCAACAGATTTTCAAGCTCATGCTATAGGAAAGAAGAAACAGTAATAGATGCTTACTCCTTCACGACATTTTATTCCACCTTAATTTCAGAGGTCCATGTTGGTTCTGCTTATAATACATATTGTTTTTTTTTTAATCTGGTTGATCATTGCAAGTTATCATAACACCTTATTTTCTTCTTTCAGTTTCACTGTATATCACTTGGACCATTAAAATAAATAAAGATACTTATCGATTTTTTTTACAGGAACATGTCTCACTTTAAAATTGATAGTAGTCAGAGCATGCTCAAATGTATAAGATAAAGACTCATGATAGGATGAATTTAGAAGCTAATTAAGGGTTCCATCATCAACAAAACTTCCATTGTAGATGTTTATTGGCATACAAAAAAGAAAGCATTAAAAAAACTTTTTCGGGCCCTTAAACTGTAGTATTGAGGCTGCTGGCGATGCTCGTTGTGTTAAATAAGGTAAAGAATTTGTATGGAAAATCGAACAAGTAATGGCGTCTAGTCTGTTGCAATCAACATCAGGATCTGTGAAATTTGTATGTATTTCATGCATTTTATCTAAAGGAATTAAACATACTACAGATGAAGATGAATATTTTTTACAAATATTGAATCATATTTTCCTTGTTGACTCCTTTATTGTACTTGGTCTGAATTTTTAACGCACAGTCTAATTTTGAAGGAAATTTTATTGTTTACCCTAAAAATTATCAATATTTTTCGCAAAATATGGAACAATAGACACCATCGACTTCTAAACTTCTAAAAAAGGTCCCTTATTAGCTCTGACGTTATTGCACCATACCCCAAGGGTGAGGACCAAAATTTATACAAACTTTGATTTGAACTTTTTAATATATATATATATATATATATATATATATATATATATATATATATATATATATATATATATATATATATATATATATATATATATATATATATATAGTTGAAAATAGTTCACAGTCGATGTCACACAGGTGAAAATAATTATAAAAGAAAAAGAAAATGAAGTTTCCAAATTTCATTTAACACAAGCGCTTTCTGGATTTCATAATCCGTCTTCAGGTGTACATAAATTGAACTGATTGTTTTGCTTAGTAACGTTAACTATGACGTCATGACGTCATGAGAGTCTTTGCAGGGAAGGAGGTAATCTATGACGTCATAGTATGGCTACGTTACGTAAAAGTTAGGGAAAATCAAATTGGACTAAGCAAAACAATCAGTTCAATTTATGTACACCTGAAGACGGATTATGAAATCCAGAAAGCGCTTGTGTTAAATGAAATTTGGAAACTTCATTTTCTTTTTCTTTTATAATATATATATATATATATATATATATATATATATATATATATATATATATATATATATATATATATATATATATATATATATATATATATATATAAAGCACTAAAAATGACCAACGACACGAACGATAAAAATTGTCAAATTTTCGGGACGCCCTGTCCCTTCCTCAGGACAAAGAAAAAAGTTAAAAAGTCATAAGAACAAAGGAAAAAGAGAAACAAAAACAACTAGCACTACTACTAAACTACTAAACACTAGATATTTACATACTTAATTACATGATGAATTGGAAATTTTTAAAAACACTAATAAAGAAAGAAATCCGGACCGCTATGAAATGCGTCCGGTCTATCGGGTATACTCGGGCGAAGTGCGATTTACATAATTGAACGAATTAATTATGCTAATTAATTACGACAATCAGTAAATCGTACATTGTTTCATTCTCTCAAAATGGCGTAACTTTACTTAATAAAGAAAAATCGAAGAAAAATAATATAGCAGGGATATTTAAACATATGAATTATGATCAATTATAAATTTTGAAATATTTAAGGACTTATTACCGGGAAAAATAATAAACAAAGGTGTAAGCAATACGTAGTTATGAGAGTTGTTCAAAAGTTGGTGACGCAAATTAACTGTAGAGTTTACACTAAATTGAGAGAATAATCTTGTTTAGTATCATCAGGAATTGGGTCTAGTTTACGTTCATTCTGGTGAAGTCATTCAGTTTGTTAATACCATTAGGGCGGAATGACTTCAATCTGTGCATCCAGAACTTTTCTTTGCTTTTTCTCTGAGCATCTGTCCATCTTGGGTTATGGTCAATCACCACTACTGTCATGTCCTCCCATTTGTGACCCTCAAGGTTGAAATGTTCCCCAACGGGTTCATTGAGTTTTTTGGTCCTAATGGTCGAACGGTGGTTATTGACTCTCCTGCGGAGATCTCCTGTTTCACCAATATACTGTTTGGAGCAAACTTTGCAACTGATGAGATAAATGCAGTTGTCAGTATGACAGGACAAATTCCCTAGTATTTTGTAGCTGCGGCCTGTAACAGGGCTGTTAAAACTGTCTGTGTCAGTGCTGTGCTTACAAAGAAGACATCTTCTGTCAGAGCAAGTTTTAAAGCCCCCATTAGGTAATGGGTTGTCCAGTCTGGTTCTTACTACCATGTCCTTTAGGTTCCTTGGGCGTCTGTATGCAGCCAATGGGGGTTCCTTAAAGACCTCTGCCATTCGTTTGTTTGAATGGAGAATTGGTAGGTTCTTTTGAAGGATACCGCTAAGGTTCTTAAGGACGGGATGGTATGTGGTTACCAGAGGGACCCTGCCGCTATTGTCTTTCTCCTTGTAGCGTAATAGGTTTTGCCTGTCATGTCCCGCCATCTCATCAATAGCTGTTTGTACGGTGCGGGCATTGTAGCCTCTTTTGCATAAGTGGGACTTAAGAAGACCACTTTGCTCCTGATATAAGGCAGGGGACGAGCAGATGCGTCGAATTCTGGTGGCTAGACCTTTAGGCACTCCCTTAAAAGTGTGTGGGGGATGACAGCTAGAGGGCATAAGATATAGGTGGGAGTCTGTGGGTTTGGTGTGGAGACTGAATTCGATTTCACCATCAATCAGGGTAGATGTAGTATCTAGGAATACGTTTTTCGAATTGGATACGTCTACTGTAAATTTGATCGATTGATGAAAGGTGTTGGCAAACGTAATGAATGCCTCGAGGCTCTCGCGACATTCCACCCACTTCATCTCTATATCGTCTATGAAACGCAACCAGCTATGGGGCCTAAATGGTGCTTGAAGTAACAAGTTGCGTTCCAGTTATTGACGCCGTTGAGTCAGACATAGAGAAGCTCCTTTCAATGCCAGACAAGACTCCCGACAATTTGAGTAAGGAAGAGAGATCTGCCTTACAATCATTAAAAAATCGGGATGACATTGTAATCAAGAAAGCAGACAAAGGCTCTACAGTTGTAGTAATGGATAAAGAGACTTACATGGCGGAAGCCCAAAGACAACTCTCAGACGAACGTTTCTATAAGAAACTGGACTCTGACCCTACTAAAGAATTCTCCACCGCCATTACCAAAACTCTTGACGATATGTTTGAGAAAAATGAGATTGGTATCAACGTCTATGAGACCTTAAATCCTATTGACTGTAGACCAGGACAATTCTATCTGCTTCCTAAAATACACAAAGAAGGCATGCCAGGTCGCCCCATAGTCAGCGCAATTGGACACCCCACGGAGAAAATTTCTGAATTCATTGATTTACATCTCCGTCCACACGTAGAGAATTTGCCATCCTATCTCAAGGACACCACGGACTACATTAACAAGACGCCCTCTACTGGCCTCCCAAATCATACCCTCCTCGTGACTATGGACGTCACATCTTTGTACACCAATATTCCACACGATGAGGGTATCGAAGCCTGTAGAGAAGTCTGGGATAGTAGGTCCATACAAATTCCTTCTACAGAGTCCCTTGCTAAGCTCCTTGAACATGTTCTCAAGTTCAACAACTTCATGTTTAATGGAGAACATTACCTGCAGGTTAATGGCACTGCTATGGGTACGAAAATGGCACCGTCTTATGCCAATGTCTTCATGGGCAGACTGGAACGCAACTTGTTACTTCAAGCACCATTTAGGCCCCATAGCTGGTTGCGTTTCATAGACGATATAGAGATGAAGTGGGTGGAATGTCGCGAGAGCCTCGAGGCATTCATTACGTTTGCCAACACCTTTCATCAATCGATCAAATTTACAGTAGACGTATCCAATTCGAAAAACGTATTCCTAGATACTACATCTACCCTGATTGATGGTGAAATCGAATTCAGTCTCCACACCAAACCCACAGACTCCCACCTATATCTTATGCCCTCTAGCTGTCATCCCCCACACACTTTTAAGGGAGTGCCTAAAGGTCTAGCCACCAGAATTCGACGCATCTGCTCGTCCCCTGCCTTATATCAGGAGCAAAGTGGTCTTCTTAAGTCCCACTTATGCAAAAGAGGCTACAATGCCCGCACCGTACAAACAGCTATTGATGAGATGGCGGGACATGACAGGCAAAACCTATTACGCTACAAGGAGAAAGACAATAGCGGCAGGGTCCCTCTGGTAACCACATACCATCCCGTCCTTAAGAACCTTAGCGGTATCCTTCAAAAGAACCTACCAATTCTCCATTCAAACAAACGAATGGCAGAGGTCTTTAAGGAACCCCCATTGGCTGCATACAGACGCCCAAGGAACCTAAAGGACATGGTAGTAAGAACCAGACTGGACAACCCATTACCTAATGGGGGCTTTAAAACTTGCTCTGACAGAAGATGTCTTCTTTGTAAGCACAGCACTGACACAGACAGTTTTAACAGCCCTGTTACAGGCCGCAGCTACAAAATACTAGGGAATTTGTCCTGTCATACTGACAACTGCATTTATCTCATCAGTTGCAAAGTTTGCTCCAAACAGTATATTGGTGAAACAGGAGATCTCCGCAGGAGAGTCAATAACCACCGTTCGACCATTAGGACCAAAAAACTCAATGAACCCGTTGGGGAACATTTCAACCTTGAGGGTCACAAATGGGAGGACATGACAGTAGTGGTGATTGACCATAACCCAAGATGGACAGATGCTCAGAGAAAAAGCAAAGAAAAGTTCTGGATGCACAGATTGAAGTCATTCCGCCCTAATGGTATTAACAAACTGAATGACTTCACCAGAATGAACGTAAACTAGACCCAATTCCTGATGATACTAAACAAGATTATTCTCTCAATTTAGTGTAAACTCTACAGTTAATTTGCGTCACCAACTTTTGAACAACTCTAATAACTACGTATTGCTTACACCTTTGTTTATTATTTTTCCCGGTAATAAGTCCTTAAATATTTCAAAATTTATAATTGATCATAATTCATATGTTTAAATATCCCTGCTATATTATTTTTCTTCGATTTTTCTTTATTAAGTAAAGTTACGCCATTTTGAGAGAATGAAACAATGTACGATTTACTGATTGTCGTAATTAATTAGCATAATTAATTCGTTCAATTATGTAAATCGCACTTCGCCCGAGTATACCCGATAGACCGGACGCATTTCATAGCGGTCCGGATTTCTTTCTTTATTAGTGTTTTTAAAAATTTCCAATTCATCATGTAATTAAGTATGTAAATATCTAGTGTTTAGTAGTTTAGTAGTAGTGCTAGTTGTTTTTGTTTCTCTTTTTCCTTTGTTCTTATGTCTTTTTAACTTGTTTATTTGTACTGAGGAAGGGACAGGGCGTCCCGAAAATTTGACAATTTTTATCGTTCGTGTCGTTGGTCATTTTTAGTGCTTTATATAAATTTCCATCCGTGACCTTGTATCTACTTGGTAGATCCGACATTTAGGATATACAGTGTTGTTGGTTTTTTAGTGCTTTATATATATATATATATATATATATATATATATATATATATTATTTATTTATATATATATATATATATTAGTATTCATATTGATGTTATAAATGATGAGCAGTTTATTTTGGGAAAATAAATTGATATAAATTTCCATGTTAAACTTTTTACAGAATGATTCTTGGAGCACCCACTGTGACGATTTTGTTGTCATTAAAGTACAAGTTGTAAAAATAATTACGTAATATAAAAGGACGGAGAAAAATAATGAAAATTGCTAATACTTTAAAAATTTAAAATAATTGACAAAATGAATTGCTGATTTCTTCATTATAAATATTATTTTCTAATTGTTTTGACAAGTTGTATATGTTATACACTGTTGGTTAGGGAATACAACATAGTATGTTTAACTGTTCCTAACTATTGCTGTTACTTGCTTGTTTTCTCTCGGGCAAATGTTTGTCAAGCCAGTGCCTGATATTTTGCTGGAAGACCCTTTTTTATATATTTTTTTGAAAATCAAAAATGAGATTTCAAAACCACATTTAATGATCAAGGTTTTAAACTATAAGCGGTAAATAAATTGCCTTAGTTCACAGTCATACATTGTACGTATATTGGTCAAGTAACTTCCTTATTCCGGGTCTGCACTTTAAAGCAAGAAGAAATATTCTCCTGAAAATATTTAACTCTAAATTCATAATGTCCTAATATTAAATTAATTGTTCCTGGTTTCTAAACTGATATGATTAGAAGGTATTGTACACAACCCAAGCCTTAGCTTAAATATGACATACATTTGGCTAATGCACGGTCTCCAATTTGTCTGTACTTCCCAGAGCTATTGTGGGAACGACAACATCTTAAAGAATATATAACTTTAAAGCTGTGTTTTAGCACTTCAACTTATCGCAACAGCTAAAACGTCGAACGTTTAGCGTAGTGGAAGAGCGTCTGTTCTAGAGTCGCGGAGTGTAAGGGGTTGGTTTTAATTACGTCGCTGGTTCAAATCCTACTGTTGGACCTTGAGATTAGTCCTTTAGTGGATGCCGTATAATATTAGTTACACAGTCAGTTAGTGACCTAATACGGATTCATACAGGGTGTGAAAAGGAAATCCGTATTGGGCGAGGCGAAGCCGAGTCCCAATACGGATTTCCATTTCACACCCTGTATGAATCCGTATTAGGTCACTAACTGACTGTGTTACGAATTTATCCCGCTGAAGACCTTTTTCAATATAAAAATAAATATTTGTGCATATTATTATAATAGTCAGTTTTAATCAAATAACAATCAATATAAAATATCGTTACGGTAACAAGAAATTCAACTACATGCATGTAAACTACCTATGTAAACCGTTTCTTAGCCGCCATTTTTATTTACAATAACAACGCTTCGAACGGAATCGCGTGCCCGATTTTCATATTACTCCTCGACGGAGACGTAATACGGAAAATTTCAGGGCGTCATGTGATTAGCTCTTATCCAATCAGTAATCTACAAATTTGTCTGAAGCGGGATAAACAGAGGTTCCGTATCGCGGTACCTGGATGCTGGCACGAAAATGATATTTCATTGCTCATTGGACATGAGTCCGGAATATGTCTAAACGATACATTGTAAAGACACCTTAAAGAAATCCCACAAGACTTACTTCATATGTTGCCATATTCTCTAGAAACCAGGTATTCTGCATCCTAATGTCTGCTGTTGCCTTAAGGTCAGTACAAAATAAAATCGACAAATAAAGTAAAGTAGAAGATTCAATGAATACCTTTTATCAAGTCGCGCGGTAAAATTCCCTTTTTCATTCCGTATTTCTTTTTTTTTTAACTTTTATTGCCCATGTATCATATTCGTTTGATATACTAAATTTACTTACAAAAAGAATTTTTTTTTACAACATATTTTTTGTCAGACTTATAACAATAAATGAGATATCTAACATTAATAATTAAGTGTGAATCATGAATGTTACAATACAGGAATATTTACATTAATTTTACTTTGTTTGACCCTAATAAAAAGCATTATAAAATTACAAGTGATAAATGCACATAACACACAAGATCTAATCACCAAAGTCTGTCTTGCGTATAAATACAGGGACTGTGCCGTTATTGTTTTAAAAAGCGAAAAAAAAATTGTCTGTTATACGACCCATTAGTATTTCTTTGTTGAAAAAATATAGTTTATCATTTTAGATTGAAAAAATAAATAACACTTTGATTATTGTTATCTGTTATCATTGTGCACTATTTTCGTTTCCGGATTAAGCTGTTCCAAGGGCTGTTCTATCAGCTGCAAGTTACATGAGGGATAGGGCGGAGAATTTAATTAGAAAATCAAAATTGCGGAAAAACAGGAGATAAAAAATGTAAATATAAGCATTGAATTGTCATTTTGGGAAAGATGCAGTCTTATAACTGCAACATTATACATCTATTGACTGAGTTTGAGGGCAACATGTGTTTTGTCGGACCCAAGAACAAAATTGTCTGTCTGAGACCGTCAGGCCGAAGGCAGACAGTTTGGTTCGAGTGTCCGACAAAACGCATTTTGACCTCGAACTCTGTAAATAAATGTTTTGTTTTACCTTTTATTTTTAATTTTTTTGACATACATGTATTTTATACTATATTCCGTGATGTAATATCAGGTCTGTCACTGTTTAAACCAACGAATGAAAATGAGATTAAGCTCCGCCCATTCTGTGACGTAAGCGGTCAAACATCTCTCCGAGCGGTCCAACATCTCACTCAGCGGTCCAACCTCGATTTTTTATGCCCGTTCAGCAAAACATTAAGTATGATAGACTTTTTTTTAGTTTAGATTTGTATAGGAACAATTTTTAAAGATATAACAATATGGTGTGTACATTCAAATTTTCCTAGCGCGCTAAAGTGCGTTACTCAATTTGTTTGCACACGCCATTGCAGTTATGAGACTGCATATTTCCAAAAATAATAATTCAATGTTTAAATAAACGGAGAAAGATTACATTGTCACAAATTAAAAGCTGGAGTATGGTTAACAGGTAAAAGTTCATCGAAATTTGTAAGCACATTCTATGCTAAATTAAGATCTCTATTGAAATTGTACTTTCCTTTTTTATAATTAATTTCTTCTCCTTTTTGAATTCTTTCTAGAGCATTGAAGTAGCAAACGTTTTATTTTCATATCTCATATTGTTATCTCTTAAGAAATTGTGTCCACAATAACTTAATGCTTAAAGGGGCATGGACACAGTTTCAGTTACAAATTTCAAATTCATTTTTTCATTTTTAAAATATATAAGTAAGGTCATTCTAATGATCATAAAACATTTGAACGTCAGTTGTCGAGATACAAGACATATTTACAGCCTCAAAACTTTGTATTGTAAACAGGGACCGTGTCATGGTTTTGTTTACATACATGTAAGTTAATGTGCTAATATATGTTAGTTCAATGCAGATAATTCAATAAAGATGTAAATTCTTAATTCGATTCAAAAGTTTCTAGTGATTTGCTAAATTTAATTTTGTTATGAATATGATATTTTCTATTTGTAAACAAAAGCAAGGCACGAGTCTTGTTTACATTATGAAGAACTTTAAGTTCAGTATCTCGTTTATTAATCAACAATTAAATGATGTTCAAATTTTTGCAGTTGGTTAGATGATGCTTTAGTTAGGAATTGTAAACATTAAAATTGGTTTTAAAAATTCAGTGGAAACTGTGTTCTTACCCCTTCAAAGAAGCCCAACATTTCTGATGTTTTACTGAGCGGGCTTGAGAAAAATCGACGTTTAATGACCGCAGATCAGAGTGAGATCGATGTTTGACCTCTTGCAATGCTGGGCCCATAACGTCATAATCACTGGTATATCTTATTAAGGTTGTTGACAATGGATAGGATTTAACTGCGGATAGACGAAATCTGCCTCGTGATATGTCAAAAACAGTAATATATAACAAAAACTTTATTAACGGTGTTCTAGAACAAAATGCATTTTGTCGACCCCTTTAAAAACTGTTTAGTCTGTTTTGGTCTGAGAAAATATATGTTGCCCTTGAAATCGGTATATAAACTTGTTTTTCATATTAACCATTTGTATACACATGCATATATATCAATATATGTGTAAATATATTTTTGGGTTCACCAGCAAATCCAAGTTAAACAAGACTTTCATCACATTTGATTAAATTCATTGTCTTAGTAGTTCCGTAGGGTAAGTCTAAGATTCGAAAAATTTACAGACAAAAAATGGTTGCTGGAAATACTTTTAAAATGTACAAATTCTAAGAATAGTTTAGCGTGTTTACATTCGTAAAATGATGTTTTTTTTACTCTCAATATTCGATTAACAGAAAATAGCCTTTCCATTTGATAAACCCATTTTGCCAACTTTTTCTGCATTATATAAGAAAGGCAAACATTTACATTCTACTTGGTCGAGTGATATAAAAGGAAATCTGTTAAACACGATCGTGTGTTTTTTTTTAAAGATAACAGTAACATTAATATTATTTATGCAAAAAAAAAAAAAATAAATAAATAAAATAAGAAAAACGACAGTTCCCAAAAAGGCAAAATGCAAAAATAATCAAAAGCCAGAGTTTTCGACAAAGAGTGGATGATTGAAATTAAATATATTGAAATAATAAGAAAATAAATTTGGGCATATGTTAAACCATCTTTTGTATTTATGCAGTCAAAAAAGAAGTTTATAAACATTTTATGTCAGACAAAACTATGCATTGTATAAAAGGAAACATATGGCGATTAAGTACACTATTCAAAAACAAATTCCATAATTCGGATGCTGGATTAAAATAGAAAGGACAATATGTTCCATGGACTAACTTTGGGTTAGTCTAAAGGTTCACTTTACAAATATTGGCCGTTTTCCCAAAGGGATTTTTATAAAAATCAATCATGTAAAATATGAACTTAATTAATCACACGTTACTTTAATATTACATGATTATTTATATGTTTGTGTTTATAATCACTACATGCCAATGTTGGAACTGAATAAAATTCCATGGTAAATTGCATCACAGATGACCATGTTATAGCAATTGAAGTATGCAAGAAATTTCAATTCTCTGAATGTTAATTTGGTTTCAATTATTGAAAAGGATAGAGTCATTGTGAGTCTTTTGTTAATATCAATTATTCAAGTAAAGATATACAGAAATCGGTAATACAAGATTCTATACAGATGATGGTACCTTTACTTTAAACATGATTAGATTATCTTTTATTTAGTTATATACAGATAAGATAATGCTCTCTTTTAAAGCTAATAAATAGCAAGAAATATTTTATTTTCTTAAAGTTTAAATAAAAATTACAGCCACTATAGTCTTGAGAATGTAATACCATTTGACATACATGATGACTTTATTTATGTATTTTTGGTGTCAAACTAATCCAACATTTACATAGTGCTAAATAATTAATTTATATTTCCTAGTACAAATGATTCAACATAAAGTCTAGGATATACTCTTGACCACGCTCCGTTGCAATTTCAATAGCCTTGCTCATGACAGCACCATGTTCAAGATATTCAACAACCGGAAATTTCCACTCTCTACAGCACAACATAGAGGACTGTCATTAGAGAAATAAGCAAATTAACGTTTGCCCCATGCTCAACTAGATATTTCACAATATCGAAATGACCTTCACCACAAGCACAATGAAGTGAAGACTCACAAATGTCATTAACCTTGTTAACATCCATCTGATCAATAAGAAATTCTACATGTACCATGATATTTAAATGACTGTCTTAACAAGCGAAAGATAAACAACTGGCACCTACATTGATATCGGCATCATTTTCTATCAGAAACTTCACGGTCTTGATGGCTAGATTTAGCTGCGTAACATAATGGAGACTGTCCTTTGCGGTCACATTGATTAACATCAGCACCACGTTTCATATTTTTCTACTTTTTTGTGGTCAGAATATATCAAAATTTATATTATGATACATTTTTTGTTTTTCTTTTTTATGTGTTTCAACCTGAAAGTAAAGATGTTCTTTTGTCCACGTTCCCTTGCAATTTCAATAGCCTGGTTCATGTCCGCACCATGTTCTATAAGATATTCAACGACTGAAATTTGTTTATTCTCCATAGCACAATATAATGGATTGTCATTAGAGAAACCATGTAAATTGATATCGGCCCCATGCTCTACTAAATATTTAACAATATCGAGATGACCTTCACCACAAGCACAATGGAGTGGAGGATCACAAATGTCATTAACTTCGTTAACATCCATCTTATCAATGAGAAATTCTACAACATCTAAATGTCCACCTTTACTAGCGAAAGATAGACAACTAGCACCGACGTTGATATCGGCACCATTTTGTAGCAAAAACTCCACAATCTCCAGATGTCCAGATTTTGATGCGTAGTATAATGGAGTATGTCCGCTTACGTCACACAGATTGACTTTAGCCCTATGTTCTACAAGATATTCTACAATACCAAGATGACCTGAACTGGCAGCAGAATGAAGTGCAGGATCACATTTGTCACACACGTCATTGACATCTACCTTATCGATTAGATATTGAACAACAGTACGCTTGCCATTTTCACAGGCGTTAGATAGACAGTTGGCATCAATATTCACATCAGGATAATTGTGAATCAAAAGTTTTAGAAGATCTAGATTGCCTTTCCGGGATGCAGTATTTAAAGTAGGGGGCTACTCGTGTCAAACCGGAAGCCGGAATTACCGTTTTCGGTTTAAAAATTATGGTACATATAACATTAGCAAAAATGTAAACAACGTCTACAGAAGTGTTGGAGGGGTGTATAAAGATGATTGAGGGTATTTTTTTGCAAGGATTGAGATTCATACAGTATGTAGCAGAAAATTGAATAGATTTAAAACACAAGCGCGAGGTCAAATGCCGGACATGCTTTTCAGATGCGGTATATTTATTGCCTAGGAGGTTACACTGATACTAGACGTTTATGATTGCATTGGTATACCTCAGATATTTCCGATACATATGTACAGAAAACGTGGTGAATAATTTGCTATTATGTCGTTGAATAAAACTTTTCGTTTGTTGTTTTTATTTATGCACAATTTGTATGCTGTGCAGATGGGATTTTCCTACTTTCGTTTTTGACGGCAAATTTTCTACATACGAACTCAGGTACTCAGTTATAATTAAAAACCAACAACACATGTTTCTAATGATGTATTTGCAATTTCAGACATAATTTTGCTTGAAAGACACCACTTATAATTTTTTCATAACTAGTAATAAGCATCCAGGAAAGTCAGATCATCAGTAGTGGACATGTTCACAGTACATAATGAATAAAGAATTAAATTGAGAATAAAATTTATGTTTGTGGTTAGGAAAGGGTGTGTAAATAATGAAAAAATTGTTCTTAAGAAGAATATTTCACTTTTTAGCTGATTTATAAATATCTTTGTCAACATAAAAGGCTTCAGCTATTGAACTGCGATGGGGGTACCTGTATGTTTTACCCCATATCTCGGTGAAAAAACAGATGACCAATACATTTATCATGCCTATAAGATACTTCAAGCATTGGTTGCTATGATTTAAGACAAAAAAATCAGGGTAAACAAATTAATTATTCTAATAGAGAGCTTTCTTTGAGTTTTGAGCTCTGTTACTTTATTAGTGAAATGAGATTAATTATTCAATATTTTCTTAATTTTAAGCAGAAATGTGTACCATAGCCTGAAATTATTAAGTATTATCCTTATCCTTGAAATTTATGTTCAAAAGAATTTATTTGCCATGTGCTATGACATAAAATGAAGACAGTCTTTATAACAGTGATGATTTTGTTTTTTCTACAAGAGGGTACATGAGTGTTTCACATCCTATCTCAGTAAAAATATCGATTATCTTTGTACTTTTTGTGCTTTTGAAGTAGATAAAGTATCTATTTATGTAAATCAGGACAAAAATTGCACCATTATCCAATTAGTTCTACGAGTAGGGACCTACCTTAATGGAAACTGTTCATCCCTCTTCAAGAGATTCCTAACAGCACCGTTTGTAATAAGGTGCTTCACTATACGTGCATCTCCTGATATAACTGCTGCAGTAAGAGGGGAATCCCCATCTGCTCTACACAAATTAACGTCAGCGCCTTCCTTTATTAATGTTTTGACTACGTCGTAATGACCAATAAAACAAGACAAATACAGGCATGAAAAGTTGTTCTTATCACACTTATTGACGTTAGCTCCTTCTTTAAGCAGAAATTTGACAACGTCAGTACAACCAAGAACAGAAGCAATCACTAACGGCCACATTCCCTGGTCATCAAAGTAATTAATACATTCATATTTCACGCAACTCAATATCAGTTTGACCATATCAAGACTGCGGCTAGAACAAGCGAGATTTAAACAAAACGACTGTGATTTTAAATCATTACCAAATATGACTCCCATAATGTCCTGACCACTTTTATAATTGATGAGACAAATCTTTTTTTCGACAGACAGGCTTTTTTCTCTGACAATTTCTATGAGACCTGAGAGTAAACGAAGATGTTTATATGCAATTATCCAGCTTACAACTCGTGTATGAGATGTGTTCAAAACAGCAAGCACGGTATTAACTGCAAAATATTCCTTTGCTTCTAAAATGTTTTCTGAATGACCTGGATCTATGTCATGAAAAAAGTTTCTTTGTGCTATTATTCAAATGTTTATTAGTCTTGACCTCAAAAAACAAGTTTTTAATATCATTATAATTGTATTTTTTCAAAGTTTTACAAAATACCGAAACAAATGCTTCGTTCTGTGAAAATTGTCCAATGCTGCTGAACACTTCATGAAGATTGAATCGTTTTATGTCACAAATGATACGGTCTACCAACCCAGGAAAGTAATCAACACCGACAGGAATAAGATTTTCACTGTATGTTGACCCCTCCTCTACGAATGTTAAAAGGTTGTAAATAGAACTTGAGGTACAATGTTCAATAAAAAAGTCTTGAAAACATCTTCCAAAGTGAACTGTCACTATTTCGAATAAGCTGTCATGAATTAAAAAATATTTACCATCTGTGTCCTGCACCAGATATGACCCTTTCAAGACCTGCAATGCATGTACAAGCTCTGAATTAGATGTTGACCTGTCTAATCTACAGCATTCATAGACTTCTCTCAGACATTTCTGATCTAAAGATTTTGGAGAAACACAATTATCTCTGATGACACAGTACACCAAGCCTGCATAATGTATTTTGTTTATCTCTCGCACATGATCAAGTTCTGAAAATATACACTGGTATGGATGCAGAAAGAAATGTTCACCCTCAGATTGATATTTTTGAGAAGACGAAAATAATCTAGGGTAGGGTGGTGTAACTTCGACCACCTGGTTAATTTCGACCGTTCAGAAATACCCCCGGTACCATTTTCTTTTTGGCGTATAATTGTGTATGTACATTTATATAATGCAGAAAGAAAACGTATTTTTAATATATTGTGTCCAAAATAATTTTATTTCCATGAGCGTTATTAAGATCGTTTTTGGAAAATTACATCAAAGAATAGGTTTTATCACCCGAAAAATTACAGTCGAGTATATTTTTGCCACTACGGCGAACTATCACCTCAGAAAAATCTTGCATGGAAAGACAATTAATGGATATCCCTGACGTGAGATTTATCAAATATTATTTTGAAAATGAAATTTATACCCTTTTAATTTATAGTATTTAGTTTTTATAAATTAAATTGCAAACCAGCTGAACAGAAATCGGCCAAAGTTATCCCTACATGAATACGGCGGGCGTCAGTGGGTAACTTCGACCAATGTAAAATGACGCAATTTACTATCTGTCACCAGAAAGAATTAATGACCGTCCGGAAAAAATATTAGGATAAGAATTATGTACATTAATACCTGGTAGAAACTAGTACTAGTACTACTAGTGAAAAATCATTTGTTTTATTTACATGCGGTTTAGATGCCTGTACATGTACTTTTGCTGCATGCCTTAACCATATTGGTATATCGGCGTCATAGACATCTGGTGCACTCGATGTCTTCGAATTAGGTACATTTAGAAAATTGTCCTTTTTTTGGTCAGTATTTTTACTCGATTTTTTGTGCTGTACAGTAGTAAAATTTAAAAATTAATATTTTTTAAAACTATATTTAGAGCTGACGCCAATTATTTCCTTTGTATTGACTCATCGGTCGAAAATACCCCGTGTGCGGTCGAAATTACCCAACACACGTATCTTGTTAATCGAACGCATTTATTTCATATTATGACCACAAAAATATACAAAATCGATGTAATCTGAAAGATATAAGGTGTTTCAAAGGTAAAAGGATCCAGTTAAAGTTGTTGCATAACATAGCAGTGACATACTTTAACAAATTTTAGGTACAAAAAAATAATCGGTCGAAATTACACCACCCTACCCTACATAACAGTGGAAACATTGACAATTTTCTCGGTAGCTTTAAATCTTCAAAATATTTATTCTGTAAGTGACCATTTTTACAGTGATTTTCTAGCATACTTTTTATGCTTTCATCATTGAGCTCATTTTCTTCGTCATCTAAATCGATGGTATGATTGATATATGTAACAAAACTATTCAAAGACTTCGACTCCTTAAACACAACAGATCTGCAACTCATAAGTAGTTTAGATCCCGACTCTAATAAACTTAGCACATTTTCAGACTGTCTGCTTAGATTGTTATGTAAACTCATATCTAAACCATATACTTCTAGCTCATCATCTAAAACGAATAACTGCTTGAAATTCAATTTTCCATAATCTTCTTCAATAACTGAGACTGGAATGATCTCATATCCCTCGTGTGCAAGCTCCAGAGCGATATGACGGATGAGAAACGTTTTTCTTCTACCACCACTGCCGGTCACTGTCACGAAAGGCAAGGACTTGAGTTTATCACGAACGGACTGATAAGCAGGAACTTTCGCAAAAACTTTATTCTCTTCTTTCCACTTTCCTACTTTTTTCTGAAGTTGTTCTGAGATAGAAACAAAATATACCTTTTTACAAGTTTCTGTGTAATTAACAAATAAATCAAGCGATTGCAAAATGATGGCTACATCATATCTCTGACAGATGCTTTTGATAACAGTGGGTTTTTGTTCGCTTTTTCACATACTTTTGACGATTTAGAATTGAAACCACATACTCACCCTACCCCCTCCCAGTTCACACACCCTATTATACATTCCGATACACACACACGCACACATCACACAGACTCCCACCAGCCTTACACCCCTCCCCCCACACACAGATTCTCACACACATAACTACATTCAAATACATTTAATAAACTTGATGCAGAAATTATTATTACGACTGCAAACAGTTGTAAAGACAAAATGACGTAGCCATCAAAATGAAATCTGATTTCCCCTCTCAATTAAGAAACTATAAACTCCCTTCTAAACCATGCTGATGGTGTAAGGGAGTAGAATATGTACCTCTTATGTTCTTTGGGATGTGATCGTCGACGCATTTCTCTACAGTTTGAAGTCTTTCTGTGAAACCTGCCAGACTTTGTTTAACAGAAGACCGTGCTGAGTGATCTAGATCTTTGTTTTAAAGAGAATCTATTTCTCCATCCAGTTGACCCCCAGCGAGTCTTTGAACAATTTTGAATTTGAAATAAATGTGTTTAAAAGATTTTTGGAAGTTCTATTTCAAACAATTAATAGAAAGCTACGTTTGTGACGGTAAATATTTTTTTTCGTCCTTGGCATATTGTCACCGGCAGCAATATGCATCGATGGACGATAATATATGAAGTAAGGGTAGGTACATATTGTCGTCAACGTTTTCCTTATTTCTCAGTATATTTATCAGAAGTTTATATGCAGATAAGGACATTCTGACATTTTAAGTCACACAATTTTAAATACAATATGGTGTATTTTGACGTGTTGATCAGATTAGCTTTAAATTATATGCGGTATAGTCTTTTCACAGTGTAGATAACAAGGTTGGATTTTAAAGGGGCCGACTGTTGTTTCATTGCGCAATATTTCGCGCATCATAGTAAAATGAAGCGTGTTCACTGTTTTAAAGCAACATTTTTCGCTTAATTATTAAAATTAACCAAAATTAAGAAATAATAGTAATGAAAATGTAACTACGATTCCATATAACTGATTTTTAACCGATTTTGAAATTGATATGTAAGTTGACGTTGACGTGTGTTTTGACGTTATGATAAACTAAAGCTCTTAGAGAAAGGGTAATAAAAACGTTATTGAAGAAATAGTAATAAACATATACGCTCTTGAAATTTAAAACATAGATATTTGAGAATATCTACATTATTTTTGTTATGTTTTCAAATGAATCCTTTAATTTGTGCCCGTCATATTTTGTAGGACTCTAATAAAGCAGAAAAATTCGTTTATTTTTGGCATTTCGAGATGCCCCCTCTGTTAACAAGACCGTAGAATTTTGTGTTTCTTACGTATATTGTATAATATAGAATGAGTCATCAAATATTATAGTTTGAAAAAAAAAGTCCATTGAAGTATATGTATACTTTGCTTTAAAGTGCTGAAAATTGTTATTTTCCTATATCATCCTATGGTAAATGAACCTCTATTTTGAGACGGTCCCTCAAAAATACCTGGACGGCAGATTTCCCTTAAACTCTGCATATACATTGAAGTTAATGTAAGCTACATATGATATGAAAATGAAGATTTTCGCTATTGTAGTTTTCGCACTACAAAACCACAGTCGGCCCCTTAATTCTAATGCAATTGTTTTGTAAAACACTTTTTGTTTGGCTAATGCACTGATGTTGAAGCAGTAAAACTAGCCTGGTTCCCTAGCTGCCCCTGTTTTGCTTCGTTTACTCCGTGCATTGTTCTGACCAATAAAAGGAAAGCATAGAATCTAATCCAGGTGGCTTTCCTGCCTTGGCAAGGATGAGACAGGGGGCCAGGCTACAGTAAAACGCGCATTAACGAGCGTGAGATCTTTTTCATTGTGACGTTATAATAGGGCGGAAGCATTAGAATGGGCATAACTAATCTTCTAATTTGGTATTTGACTATACACGTCTCCGGTAAAACTCAGTTTACCACCCTTAAATCAGCATTAATGGTCGCAAATATCAAATTAGAAGATGGTGTATTTTTAAAGTGTAGATCACAAATTAAAATTAAATGTAAAGTTGCGCATAATAAATGTGTAGGATACAGAAGTTAAAATATTTTAAATTTTGACAATGATGTTTCTTTAATTTAAAGAATCTCAAAGTTTACTATAAAAATTATCACTTAAATAATAATAAAAAAAATATTTTTATTTAACAATATTTTGTCTTCAATTTGGTCCCATCGGCATATGATGCACTGATTTTTTTTTTCTAAAATAATTTGATTCTATTCCCCATTTGAAAATTCGAGTTGTTTCTAGTTTTTGTAGTGAGCAGGAGCCATTCATCATGAATACCAAATGACTTGAATTATTGCTCAAATATTTATTATAAAATTCTTCCAGCTTTATAATGTTATTTAAAAGAGCAGAAGATTTCTCATAAAATTTTCGAAAAACCTATGTCCTTTTGTACTCCGAAAATATAAGGATGGCAAAGAAAAAACATTCCTTTACCTCCTTCAATTCTTTCCATTTTATTTCAAATTCGGTATCGTTAATTGACTGAGGTCCATGACAAACTGAGTTTCGACAGATCCGGACTCGCTCCAGATCGTCAGATGGATTTATATCCAAGGGATCTGGAGTTCCTCCCCAATCTTTTCTGGGTTTTCTAACTTCTGTCGTTTTTCCTATTATTTTGTACAACAATGATATGTCATAACTTGCTGATGTTACTGTTCCAGATCCTGTAAAACAGAGGCTAATTAGCAAAGCTATATGACAAATGCCTTGTGTATAGAATTCGGAGCTGAATTATTTAGAAAATCTGCTTGTAATTGTTTTTTTATTAAAATATATTGAACTGTGTTTATCATCCAATTTAATTGCTTCTATTTTTAGATAAAAAGTATAGAACTAGCTAAATGTCATTTTTCTTTAAACAATTAAATCCAGTGATTTGTCAAAATATTCCGTCCCTTTAAACAAACATTGAAAAAATAATAAACTTAAGAGACTATCTAATAGCAAGTTACCTATATAGCTAAGGGTCACAAGGGGTTGACTTGCATTAAGTTAGCCCCCCTTGTTCTTCAGAGTAGCAGATCAAAGAAAGATTGTGTATCTGTATTGTGAACCAAACAAAGCCTTTGGGGTTATCATTTACTAGTAATCTATTTGTAATATTAACAACACTTGGATGCTTAGTTATCAACATGATTTTTGTAGGTTTTTTTTAATCCCGTATACACACCCCATTCCATGTCTTTAGACAAAGCCATTATATAAATGAAGCCAAAACGTATTTTTGTTTTTACTTTCTTATACATTGAAAATAAAAGTCAAAATGGTTGATATTCATTTTTTTCAAATTATTTCTTAGTGTCGTTTACATAGGAGAAATGATTTGTGAATATCGAACTGAGTGTAGTTCACCTATGTAAAATGTCAACAGAACTCTAATATTATCAGAAATTTGGCCGTTTAAGTGTTGGTATATAAATTTGACATAATGATAAATCTTATTTGCTGAAAAGGTCATTGTATCGACCATAGAAATTACGAAATGAGGACTTTTATATCATCTTCACATTAATTATGTGTACAATCAGAATTAAAAAAAAAATAATTTTATAAATGATACATTACAGAGTTATATATTAATTGACAAAGCATATATCAATAATATGAATAAGCTAGGACTTATCGTGGGGAATGGTTGTATATAAAGCTGAAAAGTTTTATGCTGTCAAATATTCCACAAGTTCCATACAATCAAATAAATGTTCGTGTTGTAAAAAGTTACATTTTTTCATATTTCGTGATTTCAGAATGTTTCAAGTCCTTTTAAGTATCTAAATTGGAAATATTGCTATGACATCAAAATTCGATGAATATATTAATAACTTTAGTTGGTTCGTGAGGTGTGTGAAGTTCAAATTAGCTCAAATGTAGGACAATATTTCCAAGAAATACATCTGTAAATTATTCCAAACTTCTTCTCATTTCCAATCATTCCAAAATTTCACAATGATCAGCGGCAGTAACGTAAATACTTTCTATCTGTTAATCAATGATAATATTTATAATCTGCAAAGGTATAAACTTTATACCTCATATAGATTTGGAGCTATTTTAAAAATAAATTTTTGGTTATCTTGACGTTCGGCAAATCCTTAAACGAAACATAGAATGTAATTTTAAAAGGACAATCTTTGATGTTACAACGAATACATATTTTAAATCAATAACCTACAATTTTTAATCTAACTGACAAAAAATAAAATAAATTTGAAATTTTATGTACCTCAAGACAAGTAAATTTTTGAAAGCGTATTGTCAGTATTCTTTAGAATTGGCCATACAGCTCTTTTCCCTCATTTAATGGTTTTTCGCTTCAAATTTCGATTTTTTTCATAAAAGTGCTATTCGATCCAGATCACACAATTAAAAAAAAAACAAACATGAATAAGAAATAAATCCCAGCTGATATTTTTCACTGTGTTTTTTTAAATTAATTTTGTTTTTGAGCTATCGAGTTAAAGGGGAAAATATAAAAATGAATATTTTGAAGCAAGATCCAGATAAAATACAATCTCATAAATCACTGGATATAAAAATTATCAACAAACTACTTACCAATAAAACGTTGTCGTTAAAGCGTACCCGTCTGACTTAATGGAAAATAAAACAAAAGCTGATTATTAGCTTTCTACCTTTCTGGTTACCTGAAACTAATTTAAGAAAAGAAGTCTCGTGAGAACTTAAGTCATAGATCCAGATACGGTTTATAGGTTATCGGACAGTGTTATACATTATCTACTAAGGGTTTAATCAACTTCAAGGTGAAATCTCTTTATGAATGTATTTCTCCAATTATTTTCAGTTTAATACAGAATTTACATTGATTTAAGATTTCTAAAAAAAAAAAGAGTTAGATGCATGCCTCAACTTCAGAATTATTGTATGAAATCTTCTCATTTAGGTTTCCTTGACTGCTACACTTGTATGCGTGCATTTCCAACAATTATGCCTAGACTGTTCTGTTCACTATCAACCCTTAAATCTATACCTCTCATCTTTTGTCCTAGAGTTGCCCTGGTTTTAATGTTTCAAGTATCTCTAATTTTGATTCTGAATCAGGTGTTTACCAAAAATATGGAAGTAGGAGGGTTGTTCAAAACGTTCATGAACGATGTCGTTATATTACTCACAAGAAATTTAAAATAAGCACAACATAATGCTTAAAAATATTTGTTTTGTTGATGTGTAAAGGTTCATAAACATGTTTTGTACCTGCAGAGCACACAAATGTTACGTCAAATCATAGAGTCAATAATATCTAAAAAATACTTTCCCAATACATTTCACACAGTATAATTCTATGCCCAGTCATTAATTTTTTTTTCTCATACTTAACATTTATTTTTTAAGATTTGCTCTTGTTGCATAATTTCCTCTGTTAAGATTTTAATTTCTTTTATTACCTAACCCCGCTTCACAGGATAAACCCTTCCGAGGCTCCTATGTCTTTACTTGAAGTTCTAACTTTTTAAAATTTATGTTCAGACATTTACAGTTCAACAGTTTCTTCACAGATTGTCCTCGTCTGATACAGAGTCTCTGTCACTCAAATACTGCCTGTACTATTCGTACACACATGTTTAACTCGCTGATGAAATATCCCATAGGTACCAATGGCGCCCAGTTATTTGCAGACCTATTTTTGCATTCACATGAAACAGAATTTGTGCAAAATCTTATGCGTAAAAAGAAGAAAACACTTGCTGTAGCCTTCAACTCAGCATTTAGATATATCGATGTGTTGTCAATTAACAATTGTAATTTCTATTCTTATGTCGATACGATATATCCTGGTGAGCTTGATAAAAAAGATGCCACAGAGACTGATGAAGGATATGGAGATAAATAACAGTATTCAATATCAAAGTCCATAAAACAGTACAATTGAAAATAGGAGCAGAGCAAACATGGACTTCCGAATCATCATAGGTGGGATCAGGTTCTAGGGAGGTGTGAGCATCCCCTGCTGATCGGACACACCCTCCTTGTTATGATGGGGAAATAATATATGTTTCATTTTTGGATATTATTCTTGAAAAAGACGTTAACGGTAATCTAACAACCAAGCTCTAAGATAAACGTGATGACTTTAACTTTTCTATCGCCAACTTCCCTTACTTAGCAGCAACATACTCTCATGATCTCATCACCTGCATATGGAGTTTATGTATCTCAGTTGATTCGATACGCAAGAGCATCTTCTACGTATGAACAATTTCTTGAACGAGGTGACTTATTGACAAACAAGTTTATGAAAGAAAAATATCAGCAGTCTCGTTTGAAGTCATCATTTCGTAAGTTCTGTGGTCGATACAATGACTTTGTCAGCAAATACAATTTTTCATTTCGTCAAATGCTGACTGACGTTTTTCATACTATTGTAAGTCCATTACAAAGTGTGTTTTGAAAGTTCATTCCACATTTTTCTTTTATTTCCGTAAAGAAATGCGATAAGATATTTATAATTTCGGATTTTTAATGTTAACGGTCCATTAATGCTACCGATAAGGTCTAATTGTCTTTTGTTGAAACTAAGAGGGAAGGGTTGCCATTAAAACAGTTGATGTCTGTGAGAAAAGTTAGGGATAAACCATATTTGTGATATAGACTATGAGATTATAGTCTCATACTATATATAGATAACAGACTATGAATTGTCGATTGCGGTGATTTAAATGTGTACAAAAAGATCTTGTATTTTGGAGGTTCTATGTGAATAGTTTGGAAAACCTAGTAAAGCTTTTACATGAAGGCTTTGTGTTTCGAAATACCAGTGCGAATGTTTATGATTTAAACCCCTTTTTCTGCGGGTATTTCTAGCCCAAATGAGGATGTAATGAAAATATCCGTCAAGGCTGTCCATCTATCACTCGATGATGATGAAGTGATGAAAATGCTTCAAAACTTTTAATCTTAACTTTACTAGTGAGCTCAAATATGAGAAAATCCGCCTTCCGGAAACTCACAGGATGACAGGAATTCTAAATGGCAACAGGTTTATTTGTGCGAAAGCTTTTCTGGCCGAAAATTTTCTCCCAACTATCATATGCGCTGGCCTAAAATGCTACATCTATCAGATGGACAGCCCTCCAACAAACGCATTCCTTTTTGTACTCACTGCTGGGAAGATAGGCACTTCAAAAAGGACTGTCCTAACAAACCTAGATGCATGGTATGTATGAAAGAAGAACATAAGCAAGATGACCCTGAATGTGAGCACTTTACAGAGCCTAATGCCGATATAATTCCATTCTCTGGAGAGGCAAAATTTCTACTATTGTAGCATTAACATCTTTGGTTTTGACCACAAATCATACCAATACGCAAAATTAATGTAAAGCGGCGACATTCCATAAAGTAAGTTATCCAATCGGCAAAATCAGCGCTGAAAGCGAAGAAAATCATCAATATGGTCACCCCGTCCCCTTTCTTCCAATCAAGTATCCTTGATTACAGAGATAATTGAAGCCAAGGGTGCTTAGGTCCTAACGTTTGCCGAAACGCTAAGAAGCTCTGAAAATTCCACCGTGTTTGTAGAAACGACCTATAACAATTTCTGGGCATCTGGACTTGACGCGACCCAGATAAGTCAGACTTGTTCCAAGTCGTGGCCGGGGAAGAACGCCCCGGGCATAATTATTGGAGAGCTGACTTTGTGTCTTCGTTCTAAACCAGTCGTAAGTCTAGGTCTTTGTCCACATCTAGAATACGAAGCAAGGACTCGTCCCAATGAACGTCTCAGAAATTATCAAAGAGCTAAAAAAATTACGTGAAAAGGAAACAAGGAGTCTCCCGTAGGAAAGTCCAAAAGTCGACAAGTGACGATAGATAGACACTTTTTCTACTCTATGACATGTAAGGTATTCATGGTTGATATGTTTATAATATTGTCATATTCATTACGAAATATCTACAATAAAAACAATGATTTATATATGTCATATCCAAGAAAAATGAATTCCAATATTATTGTAAATGGTCCGTTTCATGATTATTCATATTCAAGCTATAGTAGAGGTGTTTCTATTTTATTGAAAACAATTTAAACGCTGAAATACTTGATACGCTGTTCGAGATAAAAAGAAAATAGAAAGTTTAGATAGAAGGAAGGTTGTCAAGCTAAGGGTTGATCAGAGTAACAACATAATTCCTGAAGTTTCTTCAGAAAAAATAGGTATGCATATAGAGACGGTTGGATCTTTTATCGTTATATAAACCATTCTTAAAGATTTTGTTAGAGTTGTTTTGTTTCTCCATGATATTAATTTTCTTCATTATTTTTTCTACATAAAGGACGCAACTCTATTTCATAAGTGACTGCTTTATTTAATGATTTTTGTTTTTTGTTGAAAATAACAAGTGTGTATTGGATGTAGAAGTCTACCATTTAACCACTGACGTCTTGGAAATCAATTTATAAACTGCTTATCAGATTTTTGGAGAATAAAAGATTCTTTACTTTTCAGGTTTTTGTCTGTTTGTTTCTTTGTTTGCTTGTTGTTTGACATACCTCTCGATAGTTTTTCTCTCATTTGGAGACACCATCACTTGTTTTCTCTGAAATCAGAGCCATTGATCGATGAGTGATCTTTTTCGTGCCAAAGCCTTCTGCAACTTAGGGCATCGGTTTATATGGTCTGATCCAAAGGACCGGTCTCCACATCCCGCAGTGGATTCGAGCCCACAAAATAAGGATCAGCTCCTTAATTAATCAACGACTTTAGAGCTAACGTTCTTACCACTGCGCCACACCGGCGACCTTTTTTCAGGTGTATAGTGTATATGCAATCATGAATCGCATTCGTAAACAATTTCAAGGTCGCAGTTTGTAATTATTTACTTCTTTAATAAGTAGTAAAATAAACTTGCATTTAAGTTTACTTAATTTGACTTTTGTCGGAAGGTATTCTTTATAATTTCAAACATTGGTGTCCCCATCAAAAACACACTAATTATTATCATATCTCAAGAGAAAATCATGAAATTCATGTTTCATGTAAAATTAAATATTATACCTAATTTATCACATGTATATATAGGGTTTCTGCCTCCGAGTCATACGCGAGTGAATGCCCCATATTCGTTCAAATTTAAAAAAAAACGTGTAAGGTATTGACTAATATGTAAATGGATTTCAATATTTAAAGGATATGAAGACTCCCAATGAAAGGGACCGTAACACAGCTGCATAAAGTACAATTCATATTTATATTTATTTTTAAAAAATTTCACTTTAATAATAAGAGTTTTCCGATTCTTAAAAAAATTGATGACATCAATATTCTCCAAAATATAATGAGCCCTCCTCCAAGCATCCTTTAGGATGTACAGGATGAGGGCCATTCTATGTAATGAGCCTGAGGCTCAAAAAGGGTATCATATAGCATTTTCCTTCGAGCCAGCGAAGCGAATCTCATTTTTAAAGAAGTTAAAAATATCTTTATGACGTATGTATTACCTGAATACCTGTAGTATATAAGGCACAACTCCACGTGCCAAATCATTTTTTAAAAGAAATGTTTGTGACAACTCTACATATAACTTGGGTGGGAAATTTGTATCCATGCTGTATTATGGGATGGGTATATGATACCCTTTTTGAACCTCAGGCTCATTACATAGAATGGCCCTCATCCTGTACATCCTAAAGGATGCTTGGAGAGGGCTCATTCTATTACATATCGCCTTTCGGCTCTGCAAAGGGTATCATATAGCATGTTTAAAGTGTTGATCACAAACATCAAGACTCCTTAGTGCGATCAGTAATGTAAACATATTTCAATGAAATCATACATCATGGTTGAACTTTTAAAATCGTTCCTTTATATTATTAAGTTCAAAAAACATGTTGAAATAAATTCATTGAAATTAACTATTGAAGTCATACTATTATATCAATTTAACCAAATTCAATTTAGAATCAATAATACCAAATTTAACATTATAAAAATTTACAATTAACTCTGGTTGACTACCAGTATTGGTACTGTAATACGTATAAAACTAATAATTGAAATTCTCAACCATGTCATTATCAAATGCAAAAGCATTTGGAAATAAAAAGAGAATCATTTTTTATAATTTAATAAAGACAAAGAAATCAACTCACATGTAGATTATATAATGCAATAATCAAAACATCATTTAGAAAATATAAACATTAAATCGACAAATTATAATATCATTCTTCTCACACCAAAGTTCATTATTCCGCACACAGTCAAATTTATCTATTTAATATCGCTGTTGCAAATTGTCCATCACTTGACTGAATCACATTAGGTTCTTTAAAATAAAACTTGAAAAAAGTCTTTGAAGATGTCCAGTTCGCAGTTTCTAACAGATCCTTCATGGAAACTCCTGAGAGATAGGCGGCAGAAGCAGAAGCTCCACGAAAAGAATGCGCTGTAAAGTTCTCAATGCCGGAGAGTTCCAAAACTGTCCTGAGCCATCTAGCTAACGTACAAGTTGTCACAGGAAGAAAAGTTTTATATGAAACAAATAAAGTTGAAGATTTCCTGTATTCTTTTGTCCTCCTCAAGTACTCTTTCAATGTAGAATAAACACAAATGCTTTTGTCAGAATATTTACACAGTGTCACTTTATGTGCAGGACTACCTGGTTTACAAGTTTTTAGCAATTTGTTAATAATAAAAACAACTTTATCACTAAACATTTCCATATTCTGTAAATCTAAAGCCAATAATGTTTGTGCTCTAGAAGCTGTAGTGAGTGCAATAAGGGATATTAACTTAAGAGTCAACATATGTAAATTTACCTTACTCAGAGGCATTAAAGTACGTAAAAATCCTAAAACTTTTGAAACATCCCAAGTACGTTTTACTTTTGGTCTCGAGGGATTAATATTAAAATAACCTTTCATAAGTTTTGGTATCAATAATGAGGTTTTTATCCATTGAATACCGAAAAAAGGCAAGGTATTTACTAGCATAGATTTTTGAGTATTTATCACGGAATAGGAAAGTTTTAACTTCATTAACGATGTCAAATATGTTATAACATTCACTTCAGACGGTTTATAGGGATTAATACACCATTTATAACACCAAAAAATCCCTCTTTTCCAACAACACTGATATTGTTTGTTTGTTGCTCCCCGTAAAGATGCTGTGATGATTTTTGCATCCAAGTTTGAAAGTCCTGAATTCTGGAGTGCTCGCCTGATACAATACAAGCGATCAATTTCATTTTCCGAAGGGGATGTACTTCGCCTGTGTGAGTCATTGTCAACAAGTCCTTGTGCCGAGGCAGCCTGATTGGAATAGAAACAAGAGCAGACATTACTAATGGAAACCATGTCTGTGTTTTCCATAATGGAATTATGATAATGGCTTCTTTGACACAGTCATCAAAAATTTTATTTATAATTCTACCGATCAGTTTGAAAGGTGGAAAGATATAAGGACGAAAATTGGACCATGACATTGTAAATGCATCAACGTGATATGCTTCCGGGTCAAAATTCCATGATACAAATTTATTCAACTGTTTATTCAACCTTGAAGCAAATAAATCGATATCTGGTTTAAAAAACTGATCACAAATTCTTTCAAAAATTTCTGATTTTAGCATCCATTCAGTTGAATCTGAAAATTTTCTAGATAATGAATCGGCATAAACATTTTCAATGCCTGGAATATATTGTGCAGAAATTAGTAAATTTCTTTCAAAACACCAATTCCACACTTCAACTGTTAATTTGTCGAGTTGCTTAGATTGCATACCACCCATTGCATTAATATATGAAACAACTGTTGTATTATCAGTTTTGAAACAGATATGTTTTGAAGAAAACTTCTTGAAAAAAGATTTCAATGCAAAAAATATTGCAGGAAGTTCCAAAACATTAATATGGAATTTCGCTTCCTCACATGTCCATCTACCTCCTGTCATTTTATTTTGAAATCTCGCACCCCATCCTTTTAATGATGCATCTGTTTCAACCCAAAAATCAACAGAAATGGGTTTAATCGGTTTACCATTCAAACTCCTAAGATTTGTATGCCACCAATCTATTTCGTGAAGACTAATATCAGAGCAAACCATATAAGAATCATAATTGTCATTGTTCAGTTTTAAATTCTTATCCTTATCCCTTTCTAAATTTCTGTAATGCAAGGGACCTTGCATAATAGCATTACAAGCATGTACTAACAAACCAATCAAGGATGAAAATTTTCGAATCTTACAATGTTTTGTTGATTTTATTTCTTCACAGCAATTTAAGATTTTTTGTATCTTTTCCTCTGTTAAATAAATTTTATATTCAACAGTATCAATTATAATTCCAAAGAAAATTCTTTGTGTTGGAATACTAACCGATTTCTTGATATTTACAGTAAATCCAAGATTATGTAACCCTGAAGTTACCAAATTTGTTTGGTTTAAACAATGAAAATAATTTTGATGCATGATCAGGGAATCATCAATATAATAACAGCATCTAATTCCATTCTCTCTGAATACAGCATATATGGGTTTAAGAACCTTGGTAAATATTCGTGGACATGATGATAGTCCAAATGGTAGTACTACAAATCTGTAAAATTTTTCTTTCCATTCAAATGTCAAAAACTTTCTGTAATCTGAATGTACACTTATACTAAAACATGCATCTTTTAGATCAACAGAAGTCAAAAAATCATCTTTTTGGATCAATTCTAAAGCATAGGACAAATTTTCTTGCTTAAAATGATGATACTCAATGTATTCATTTAAATTCCTCAGATTAATGATTGGTCGTAAACTTCCATCCTTTTTTGGTACTAGAAAAATATTAGAGAAAAAAGCATCTCCTACGTCAAAAATTTCCTCAATAGCACCTTTTTCTATAAGGTTTTCTACTTCTGTAGAAACCAGATCTTCTTCTTCCTTATCAAATTTAATTTGTTTTGGCATAGATGTTTGTAAAGGAATTTCCATAAATTCAATTTTATATCCAGCATAAATTATATCTAAAATCCATTGATCATCTGTAAAATTTGTCCAATACTCATAATTAAGTTTCCTTACCTTTACTTGTAGTACTTCTTTGTCGTGTTCATGTACTGTTTCTGACTTCGACCTCTCTGGGTACTGTTCAAGGTCATGAATCTTGACCTGCCTCTGCCTCGGTAAGCATTGTTGTACCTTTGCATTTGGCTGGAGTAATTTTGATTGCTGTAGTTTTTTGTAAACGGCAAACTATTTTTGGGTTTTGAATCCCAGAATGGGGATTTAATACCAATGGGATGTTTATTTGTGTCCCCCATTTCTTTCAGTTTTGACATACAATTGTCCCCAAAAAGTTGATCAGTCACTGGAATTTCAGCGGAAACAATTTTCTTGTACCTTGGATTCAGACATGATTTGATTTCATTTCTGCGTTTCATAGATCAATTGTAAAAACTGTTTCCTAGCATGCTAATGGCATCGCCAAGCATCTTTTTGTTTTTAACTGATTCTGTGTCTTGTTTGCTAATCATAGATTCCGCCATCTGAACAAGAGAAATTAACCCTGTTGCAATAGACTTCTGAATTATCTGTAAGTTTAAATCAACTGCATGGGCATTTTTTCCCATAACATCCCATATTTCTTTATTAACACGAGGGACTTTGAGATTGCAATTCTCTGGACGTGCGTATTGTTTTTGCAACTCAGTCATAGCTTCTTTGTCGGACTTAACAGATATTGCTGCATTTACAGCTTTTGCCAACCCATCATTAACTTTAGGACCAGTTTTTTCAGTAGAATTTAATTGGGGAATATCCCACAAATCATTGTCCTCTTTCAGATCATTATCTATGGTAATTTGCAAAGCTTTACTATCAAACACATCTTTAAAGGCATCATTTGGATTAATACCTGGGATTGAAGGTGAGGGCTCTGGGCTATCTAAATAACGCAGATCAAAATCAAACTCATTTGGCCCATCATACACATTATAATCTACACTGTTTTGATCATAATCTGGAACAGACACAAACTGTTTTACAGGTTTGTTACTTTTATTGTATACATCTGCCTGTGTTACAGTGCAAGATTGAATCTGTTTATTGTTGCTGACATTGCGTTCCATAGATTCTGAAACATTATTATGACCAGAACTGCGCGCCGTATTTTCGGCCATTTGATTTGACAATAATGAAATCGACTCAAGTATTTTATCAATCCCCAACTGAGTTTTCAAATCATTGAAATTGATGTCATGAACTATTTGAGGGTTTGTATCTGTGCTTACCTGTTTCTTAGATTTCTTTGTTTTTGCACTTGTTTTATCTACCGTACCTGAGGTCGGCGCTTTACGCTTCACTCCCCTCATAGTTTTCCTGTCATCTGTGGCATTACCATGATTACTAGCCGAACTTCTGGTAG
Organism: Saccostrea cuccullata; assembly: GCF_032062105.1. Classification (NCBI taxonomy): domain Eukaryota; kingdom Metazoa; phylum Mollusca; class Bivalvia; order Ostreida; family Ostreidae; genus Saccostrea; species Saccostrea cuccullata. Next base: position 130,212 of record NW_026923776.1, on the reverse strand, counting down.
CAACTTTATTGCCAAATAATTCCTCAATATCTGAGAATTTCTCAGTATCGCTGTCCCTAAGAGACAACATGTCCTCATTATCGGACGCCATTTCCGAGAACACGGCAAAAATTTAATAAAAATTTAACAAAGCAAAACTTACCTGACTTACAAAAACAGGAAATAAGTAAATATAAGTAAATATTGCTGTTTTACAGCATAAACCCCCCAAATAAACTTGAACAACGTTCGTAGTTAAACAGATTTTTGATAATCGAACACCACCTGTGTTACAGGTGACTACTTGTCGCTCGCTCAAAGAAAAAGAAAAAGAATGATTTGGCACGTGGAGTTGTGCCTTATATACTACAGGTATTCAGGTAATACATACGTCATAAAGATATTTTTAACTTCTTTAAAAATGAGATTCGCTTCGCTGGCTCGAAGGAAAATGCTATATGATACCCTTTGCAGAGCCGAAAGGGGATATGTAATAGAATGTCAAATAGTTTTAATGAATGTGTACGCAAAATGTTGAAGGAGAAGCTGATGGAAGACTTTTACAGAGATTCGTATTTCTAGTAATCACGAATTTTTATGCGCCCGGATCGAAAGATCCGAGGCGTATATTGTTTTTGTCCTGTCTGTCTGTTTGTCTGTCTGTTTGTCTGTTTATCTGTTTGTCTGCAAATTTTAACCTTCGCCATAACTTTTGAAGCATGAATGGTTGAGACTTCATATTTAACATGCATACTCCACTAAGTAAGTTCTTTCAAATGACACCAAGGTCAATGACCTTGTGACCTTGACTGTGACCTATATGCTAAAAATAGTTTTTTTCTGCCAACTTTAACTTTCGCTATAACTTTTGAACCATAAAAGATAGAGACTTCATATTTGGTATGCATACTCCACTGATGAAGTCCTTTCAAATGACATAAAGGTCAATGACCTTGTGACCTTGACTGTGACCTATATGCTAAAAATAGCTTTTTTTGAACATTCACCATAACTTTTGAACAATGAAAGATAGAGACTTCATATTTTGTATGCATACTCCACTAATTAAGTTCTTTTAAATGACACCAAGATCAATGACCTTGTGACCTTGACTGTGACCTATATGCTAAAAATATGTTTTTTAACTTTGTTGCCGCCGGGCGCATAGTGTTTCACAAACACATTTTGTTATAAATTAAAATACGATATACAGAACTATTCTTTTGTCATATTGAAATCAGAGTCAGCTTTAAGAATAATAGCGTTTTAAATAATTTTTTGAAACAAATCCTGATTTGTAACCATATAAACATCGATATAAAAAAAACAAATATTTTATCATAACGTATATTTGTATAGTGATCATTTGTATCAAATAATATTGACATCTATCTTCAAAAAACAAAAACTAAGACCAGTTGATTAGGAAGAATTGCTAACAGATAATGAAAAGGATGAAAAAGAGCAGCACCAATCTCAATAACTAAAAAAAAAATACAAGTACATAAATAAAAAAAATATTTAAAATAAAATCTTTACAAACAATTCAAATCAGCAATCAAAGCATTTAACACAGACGTCCGGAAATTCCAGAGGTGAGAAATAATTCGAGTTGGTTGAAATTACTCTGACATCAACGTTTATGCCTTGGTCTGAAATTGATCGCACCTGGTGCGTTTTCTTCAGCATCGATCAAGTAGGGGTTGGTTAACACTAAATGCAGTTGATAGCAGCATTTTAATACAAAAAAGAGAATTTAGAAAGTAAGTAGCAGAGATCCTCTTTAAAAATGATGTTTCCTTGCTCTCTCCGACTCAAGTTTAAAAAATCGGGTCGGTAAATAATATTTTTTCTTTAAAAAAATTAAATATGCATTTTGACAGAATAAAAGACAGATTTGAAAATTAGAATATCGTTTCCTGGAGGTCAAAAAAAAAATTATGAGGGGTCATTTTTGACAGTCGGTCGGGAGAATTATTTTTTAATAGCCTTATTATTTATTATACCGTTATATTGTTAGGTGGCCTTTGTCGTTTATAGTCAGTAAAACACCCAAATCTGACTGACTAACGGACACTTTGTCATCTCATGGTGTAAGCTTTTCAGATCTATGATGTATAGGTTTAAATGATAACTTTTTATGGTTCAGTTAAGTTTTGCAGGAAAAGTATGTCTTATGCGTATATATATTTTGCATAGAGCGGTGTTTACATTTACCAAACTCTTTCAGTTTTTTGCTGTTTTGGTTTAATGTAATGATAAAAAAAATAGATCAATAGCATTTATTTAATGCTATGATTCTGAAAAATTTGGCTGTAAATCAAGCTTTTAGAATTTTCATCATGTTCTGCATAATTTTTTTTTCGTAAAATTAAACAAATAATACAAATAAATCTTAATTCATTTGAATTCAAATTTTGTTTTATTTGAAAAATAAATTTTCAAGCATTTCTATTCATTTTTCAAAAAAAAATGTATTCTAAACTATATCAAATAAATTTTTAAATATTTTTTTTTTCATTTAGTAATATTTATTTTAAAGCTTCTTAATATTATTTGATGCTCAATGCAGAATACATTTGCAAATAAAATAGGGGGTTACTTCCCGCCATATAAGCTTATCAAAATTACATTGTTATTTGTCAACCCTATATAAACTTCAGTTTTGTTCAGAGTCCAATTTATTTTGCTTCACAGATTTACCTGAACAGTCGTCTCTATCTAAAAATGACATTTGTATGCGTCTGTATAGCATGAAATTACAGAAGTTATTCGATATCAGTTACACTAGTTCATTCATTACTCCAATGCAAAGTAAAAAAAACTCACAAAAACACCTTCAACAGAATAAAAATAAACAAAGAGGAAATTTCAAATAAACGATTACATGTTCTACATATATATGCATCAGGTAGCAGGTAAATGCAGTCAGGTGTAACAAAAGCAAAGAGTTTAAAAACCCAGTGCAGATATACTAGACAGAAAAAAAAATTGCATATGCGTATTCACAATTCGTTTTCAGATTTAAGTTTTAACTCATTTTACCTGCCATTACGACCTTACTCTACGTTGGAGTAGTAAGACTGACTTGGTTAGCATTCTTAAGACTTTGATGGTAAACGGTATTCTAACGATGTTCTGTTCTACCTGTATGTCTTTCCAATTTTGCAACATCCCTAATCTGAACAAGTACATGTCTTTCAATAAAAAAAATGGTTAAAGCCATATACAGCTTTTTTGAAAATCGCATTCTTGGAAAGCCACAGCAGCCTGTTTCTGCCATGGCCATCGAATTGCCATATAAAACCTCAATTGGGTATGCATTTGACAAAATGGATTGACATAACTTCCGAAAGACAATCACATCCACAGATTCTGCAAAAGCTGACCAAATATCTACATTCAGGGAATGATGGCAGTCCTATATAGTTTTAAGCACTCATTTGCCTTCACTGGATGTAGTTTTAAGATTTCATTTGTGGTTGTGTTCATTTTCTTTCCGAAAACTAATTTTTACCTTTTGAAACATTTGTTTTTATTTAATTTATATGTTGCTTTATTTTTATTATATGTATATGTTCAGCAAAAATTATTTACATAACGCACTATTTGAATTTTTTTGGAATAAAAATATGTTACATTTTGATCTAATTACACGGTTAAAAATGCAGAGATATATTAGACCAAATTTAAGAAACATGTTATATAGATTTAATGGTGCAAGAATTTATGCAATTGAAACACTTTCTATACACTTAAATATTATTCACAGTCGTTTTATTATAAGACAAAGTAAAAATAAATTGATTATTCAAGTTGGTTTTGTAAAACGACCAATGAACAACACAGTTCCGGTAGAATTTTCTCTGATAAGGAACAAAAAGGGGTGATCAGCCTTAAATATCACTGGCGGATCCGGAACTACATAGCAGGTTGCTGAAACCGTAAGAGCCATTACCGCTGCGGCTTCCGTGCCTTCTTCGTTAACTTCAACAAATGCTTTGTGAATTGCACCAGAAACATACGTTTCCTCTGGCGGATTATCCATCATGGCGCTGAAGTCGGATTTATATTTGGAGAAAATGTCGGTAATACCCATTCCGGCAAGAACATTGACAATCTCAAACGAACTCTCCAGTTTAAATTTTGGAATAGTGACAATAACACCTTTGTAATACAATTTTTGTGTGATTTCATAAAGAATTTCAGGAGAAAGGTTGGATTCTACCTCAGACAACCCATCTATTTTATTTGGAAGAAATATAAGCATACTCAGTTCCTCTCCTTTGTAAGGAAGATTCAACACTTTGCAGTCGAGGGACTCAGAAACACTTATTAGCCATTTCTTCTCTCCCATGTGCATCATATCAATCATTTCCGTTTCGATCTCAGAAATGTAAAATTTTTCACGTTCTGTTTCCGATGACTTAAAGGGATTTTCCCAATCGCCTTTAAAGTAAATAGCATTTGCCAGTACAGCCACGGTCAGATTATTAATAACACCTGGTGGAATCAGATCCTTGATTTTATTATTAGTCTGTTCTTCAACCCACGTGTTAATTATTGATCTTGATCCCTCGGGATTTCCAACAAAATCTAACAGTTCCAACTCGCTATTATAAACCTCGATAGATTTTTGTTTGTAAGACTCTCTGATATGCAGTCCAAGTTTGGAATAAATTCGGTTTGCAATGGCTAGCTCAGTCCCTTCTTTATATTTACCCGTGAGGGTAAAATGTAGGTCCTTGTACGCCTTGTGTGGATCAGGAATTCCGGAGAGACCCAAAACTTGTTTAATTTGAGCCTCAGACTCACCTTTGGTGCCCAGCATAGTTAACATTAAGGCAATCGTCACACTGTATGGAGACAAAATCAAATTGTCATTCCCTTCCGACAAAACGTTGTAAAGTCTTAAAGAAAAGTTTGCAACGACACTCTCCATTTTGAAAAAAAAATACTAAAGAGCCAACGTAATCAAGTTGTATGAAAATTGCACACTATATGCACAGATGCAGTATTCCAATTTCCTTTATTTTTTTCCTATTTGGAGAAGGAAACAACTCGTGTCAATTTACACAAGTTTTTTTTTCTTTTCTATCTACCAAATATTGAACGAAATTCCCAGCCACAGTTTATCAAAGCATAATTTTTAAACTCTGGATTCCGCATGTGCACATGTCCTACAAAAACATTGTTTTTTAAACTATGTTGAAACGCTTACCATGACATCTGATATGAAGCTAACAAAAATTTTAATTTAAATCACTGCTGGCAGTACAGACGACTATTCACAATTTTGAAGTGTAACAAAGATCAGATTGAAATCTTATATTGTCATGTTGTTATTTTAAAAATCTAAGCAGACATGGGTTGTTATTAATATATATAGTTGTTTTTATACGAAAGATTATTATGGAACAATTTCAGCTAAATATATGGTATAGTCGTGGACGTCACAGCCAGTTAACCATAAAACAATGAATTTTACATATGGATTCGTAAACTGTATTGAATTTGTGTTCATGTTAAGGTGGTAAAGGGCTACAAATTAATGAAAAACAATCATAGGAATTTTTACAAAGAATCTTAATAAACACTGTCATTTACACAATTCAGCTATATATTTATATAATACTGCACGATAAAAAATACTGCGTATGTATGAAACACCCATAAACAGTACACATACACAGAAATTCGCTTTATCAATTTATCACGAAAGCAAAATATTTGCATATAACGTACATGAAATAATGTGAATTCCAGCATGTTCCAACAATCTCAGTTTTATTAGGCATAGTTAACAATAAGTTCATTTACCTGATGCTAATAAGCATTCACAACAGACTAAATCTGATGCAAAAATATATAAACAAAGTAAAAACTTACGCTGTAGTAGGCCAAATTTCACATGACAATGCTTGAAAATGTTTTACCACCTGGATGGAAATATTAAACAAACCTTTTTGTCAGGTACATGTTAATTCGACCCAAAATTATTCGTATGAAAAGCACCACACTCCCCGTCTGAATGTAAATAAAAATCAGTGCAAAAAATCTTAAACAAAGTGTCAGTTTCACTAAATATACATTCTCTATATCAAATGAATATTGTCAATACAAAGACACACGATGTACAATCTCTGTTACTGATCTAATATTCAAAGATATTTTTACTTTAAACATATTGTGTTGAGTATTTCAATAAGGATTGGGCAACAGGCAATGCCTATGCACACCCTCTCTTTTTCCATCTTTCACAGTATTCACTTGAACCTTACGAAGCAGTTGTCCTCACTTGGAAATGTTTTCACTACGATTGACAAAGGCCATTGATTTCTAGCACAGTTTGGATCGTTGAAAAGAACTTTGTCACATTCGCTGACATAGGGTTTATCAGATTTCTATTTCCGACGTGGTTGAAGATATTCACATTTCAGGCGAGACAAGAAAGTATTAGCTAAACCCTGTACGCGTTTCCACTCGCTCTTCAGAATGTCCTTTGAACTGATTGACCCAATACATGTAGTATCCAACATCATACTTGTGAGACTTCTGCGTGAGTAATAGCGATGGTGATAGTATGGTGGGGTTATCCGGATCAAACGATACGGAATTCAGAGGTCGGGCATTAACAATGGCTGATACTTCAGCCATTAGAGTGTTCAACAGATCATGAGTCAAGTTATGCTGGTAAGACGGCATCGAGTAAAGAATCTTCTTTGCCACCCCAGTCAGTCGTTCCATTGCTCCATCAAAATATGCAGAATATGGTGGGTTGAATATCCACTTCGAGTTGGATGATATTAGCAGATAAGGGATCTTTGCATGGATCTCTTCAACATTTACACAGTCAACCGCTAGATCATCTAAGGCCCAAATAAAATTCGTGTCTCTTTCGGACCGAAAAATCTTTACTGCATCACGCTAAGCAAATAAGCGTTAATAGCGCGTTTTGAAGGCAGCTAAACTCACAGAGTTGACAAGCTTAATATGAATAGTACTGGTCACCAGACATGTAAAAAAAATTCCCCAATGCTTAGAATTCGAACTGCCACGCGAGTCTTTCGGGTCAGTACTTGGTAAGGCCCAAATCCGTCCACCCAAACATTCGAAAAAGGCGGTCTTGGTTCTAAGCGGTCTGCTGGCAAGTTGGTTATCTTTTGTGTAGAAAGACAACCCTTCATTTTGCGACAAGGCACATAAGCTGATATCAAGAAAGATATCAATCGTTTACATCGAGATAAACACATTGAAATATGGTTGATCATTGTGAGTTATCTAAACAGCTTATTTTCTTCTTTAAGTTTCACTGTATATTACTTGGACCTTTAAAATAAATAGATATACTTATAGATTTTCTTTTACAGTAACATGTCTCACTTTAAATTTGATAGTAGTCAGAGCATGCTCAAAAGTATAAGATAAAGACTCATGCGAGGATGAATTTAGAAGCTAATTAAGGGTTCCATCATCAACAAAACTTCCATTGTAGATGTTTATTGGCATACAAAAAAGAAAGCATTAAAAAAACTTTTTCGGGCCCTTAAACTGTAGTAATGAGGCTGCTGGCGATGCTCGTTGTGTTAAATAAGGTAAAGAATTTGTATGGAAAATCGGACATCAAAGTAATGGCGTCTAGTTTGCTGCAATCAACATCAGGATCCGTGAAATTTGTATGTATTTCATGCATTTTATCTAAAGGAGTTAAACATACTACAGATGAAGATGAATATTTTTTAAAAATATTGAATCATATTTTCCTTGTTGCCTCCTTTATTGTACTTTGTCTGAATTTTTTATGCACAGTCTGATTTTGAAGGAAAGTTTATTGTTTACCCTAAAAATTATCAATATTTTTCACAAAATATGGAACAATAGACACCATCGACTTCTAAACTTCTAAAAAAGGTCCCTTATTAGCTCTGACGTTATTGCAACCATACCCCAATGGTGAGGACCAAAATTTATACAAACTTTGATTTGAACTTTTTAAGGATATATATATATATATATATATATTAGTATTCATATTGATGTTATAAATGATGAGCAGTTTATTTTGGGAAAATAAATTGATATAAATTTCCATGTTAAACTTTTTTACAGAATGATTCTTGGAGCACCCACTGTGACGATTTTGTTGTCATTAAAGTACAAGTTGTAAAAATAATTACGTAATATAAAAGGACGGAGAAAAATAATGAAAATTGCTAATACTTAAAAAATTTAAAATAATTGACAAAATGAATTGCTGATTTCTTCATTATAAATATTATTTTCTAATTGTTTTGACAAGTTGTATATGTTATACACTGTTGGTTAGGGAATACAACATAGTATGTTTAACTGTTCCTAACTATTGCTGTTACTTGCTTGTTTTCTCTCGGGCAAATGTTTGTCAGTCCAGTGCCTGATATTTTGCTGGAGGACCTTTTTTTATATACTTTTTTGAAAATCAAAGATGAGATTTCAAAACCACATTTAATAATCAAGGTTTTAAACTATAAGCGGTAAAATAAATTGCTTTAGTTCACAGTCATACACTGTACGTATATTGGTCAAGTAACTTCCTTATTCCGGGTCTGCACTTTAAAGCAAGAAGAAATATTCTCCTGAAAATATTTAACTCTTAATTCATAATGTCCTAATATTAAATTAATTGTTCCTGGTTTCTAAACTGATATGATTACATGTAGAAGGTATTGTACACAACCCAAGCCTTAGCTTAAATATGACATACATTTGGCTAATGCACGGTCTCCAATTTGTCTGTACTTCCCAGAGCTATTGTGGGAACGACGACATCCTGAAAGATATATAACTTTAACGCTGGGTTTTGGCACTTTAACTTATCGCAACAGCTCGAACGTTTAGCGCAGTGGAAGAGCGTCTGTTCTAGAGTCGCGGAGTGTAAGGGGTTGGTTTTAATTACGTCGCTGGTTCAAATCCTACTGTTGGACCTGCAGATTAATCCTTCAGTTGAGACCGTATAAAACAGAGGTTCCGTATCGCGGTACCTAGATGCTGGCACGAAAATGATATTTCATTGCTCATTGGACATGAGTCCGGAATATGTCTAAACGATACATTGTAAAGACACCTTAACAAAATCCCACAAGACTTACTTCATATATTGCCATATTCTCTAGAACCCAGGTATTCTGCAACCTTATGTCTGCTGTTGCTTTAAGCTCAGGACATATTTGGAATACAGTACAAAACAAAATTGACAAATTAATTAAGTAAAGTAGAAGATTCAATGAATACCTTTTATCAAGTCGCGCAGTAAAATTCCTTTTTTCATTCCGCATTTCTTTTTTTTTTTTTAACTTTTATTGCCCATGTATCATATTTGTTTGATATACTAAATTTACTTACAAAAAGAAAAAAATTTTTACAACATATTTTTTGTCAGACTTATAACATTAAAAGAGATATCTAACATTAACAATCTGGTGTGAATCATGAATGTTACAATACAGGAATATTTACATTTACTTTGTTTGACCCTAATAAAAAGCATTATAAACTTACAAGTGATAAATGCACATAACACACAAGATCTAATCACCATAGTCTGTCTGACGTATAAATACAGGGACTACACCGTTACTGTTTTAAAAAGCGAAAAATTTTGTCTGTTATACGATTCATTAGTATTTCATTTTTGAAAAAATATAGTTTATCATTTTAGATTGAAAAAATAAATAAAACTTTGATTATTGTTATCTGTTATCATTGTGCACTATTTTCGTTTCCGGATTAAGCTCTTCCAAAGGCTGTTCTATTAACTGCAACTTACATGAGGGATAGGGTGGAGATTTTAATTAGAAAATCAAAATTGTGGAAAAAACAAGAGATGAAAAATGTAAATATAAGCATTGAATTATCATTTTTGGAAAGATGCAGTTTTATAACTGCAACATTAAGCATTTATTGACTGAGTTCGAAGGCAACATGCGTTTTGTCGGACCCAAGAACAATATTGTCTGCCTGAGACAGTCAGGCCGAAGGCAGACAGTTTGGTTCGAGTGTCCGAAAAAACGCATTTTGCCCTCGCACTCTGTAAATAAATGTTTTGTTATACCTTTCATTTTTAATTTTTTTGATATTCATGTATCTTATACTATATTCCGTGATGTAATATCAGGTCTTTCATTGTTTAAACCAACGAATGAAAATGAGATTAAGCTCCGCCCATTCTGTGACGTAAGGTGTCCACTATCTCTCCGATCGGTCCAACATCTCACTCAGCGGTCCAACCTCGATCTTTTATGCCCGCTCAGCAAAACATTAAGAATGTTAGACCTCTTTAGTATAGATTTGTATAGGAACAATTTTTAAAGATATAACAATATGGTGTGTGCATTCAAATTTTCCTAGCGCGCTAAAGCGCATTTATCAATTTGTTTGCACACACCATTGCAGTTATGAGACTGTATCTTTCCAAAAATGATAATTCAATGCTTAAATAAATGGAGAAAGATTACATTGTCACTTATTAGAAGCTGGAGTATGGTTAACAGGTAAAAGTTCATCGAAATTTGAAAGTACATTTTATGCTAAATTAAGATCTCCATTGAAATTGCACTTTCCTTTTTGGGAGTTGAACTATGTTCAGACTCCCTAGGCCGTCGCGCAGTAGCGCAGTAATTTTACAATGTATTATATAGCGGCCGTCGTGATGTTTCTGTATCGCCAATTTACTCCCCTGTGATATTCAATACAATCTCGTACCAGTCTATATAAACTCGAAGAAACTTCCGCAATAAAAATAGTCCATCTCATTTTTCTGAATTAATCTAATTTTCACAAATGATTTGAAAGTAAATGAAATAGAATTTTATTTAACTTAATTTGAATAGCATATTTTTGTCATCTCTCTTGAGAAATGACACGTAAATTTTGATTTCCGTATGAAAAATAGTCACAGTTTTCCGTCATTTATCATTCAGAAATCCTCGGCTGACTCCACTACGCTCCATTACAAAAAGTGCTAGGTCATCCAAGGAGCAACAACTGGTCTAACTAGTCTGACAAAGATGCGATTGTCTAAATTCAAAGGAACGCTAAGGTTTTACCCTTCAGCAATAAAGAGACAGAACAACGTTTCTTTAAAAAAAAAAATACAGCGGAAAATATCACTGTCAGACATTTACTTGCTCTGACAAGTAAAAGGATCTGTTAGACTGGAAAATTTTTGTCAGACCAGATACATGCAACTCATTTTTTTACGTTGGTAAAGGGAAAAAATAATAGCATAAAAGTTTGTTGATATTCGATCTCACAATTTCAAATGACATTAATTTTGCCTCCTTAATTTCATGAAGTTATCAGCATTCAGTTGGTCATGTGTACAACACCAAATCTGAACTTGAAAAATGTGTATGTACTTGCATTGCAGTATTACCTTATAAAATGTATCATTCGATTTTATTATATAATTAAAACAGTTAAAATGAATGAATACATGCGTATATGTACGGACACAATGGTATAATAATCCCAATGATCGATCTGTGAGAAAGATCGCTCCTCATGATTACAACTGGTTTTTTTTTCTTGTAGTAGCTCGTTAAACTATGTCTGATTTTTAATTACATTTGCATCATATCAAAATCACAAACTTTAAGTGTCACTCGCATGGCGCAGTTGTTAAAATAGTTTGCTTTAGTGATTCAAAGTAAAGCGTTAATTGATTCTTAAGTCGCAAGTTCGAATCCTGTGGGATCCATTTGGAGATAAACTCTTTTGATGAGACCATATAAACCGAAATCCCATGTCGCAGTATGTGCTTGCACAAAACGATCCCTCACTACTCAATTGTTTTGAGTGCCGTGTATAGGTAAATATTTGTAAGCTTACATGTAGCTAGTTCCATCGACAAGTGGTAGTGTCTCAATATGACTGAATAATTATCGGACGTAAAACAAACAAAATGTAAAGCATTCAGATACTTGCTTTTATAAAGAAATTACTTGAAATGAAATTTAAAATTATGGAATAGCAAAACTTGATGATTTAGTTATAAAGATAGATACATTTGATAAAATAGATAAGCACGGAGTTCTATAAAAATTACTTATTACTAGTATGTCCGAAAAGAAACATTCATACCCAAAAGAGAATTGCAAATACTTGATTTAATAAGAGGAAGAAAAATGACAATTAAGTATCTGGTGATGGTACAATCGAATATAAAGAGTGTTTGTTTGTTTTTTCTTGGGACAAATATCTTGTACACATTCTAAAGAGAGTAGGGGGCGTTTTGATTCAAATGCTTCAGAAATATAAGGGTAGTGTTTGAGTTTGAGTAATAAATGGTACTGAAAGTCTGAAACCTACCCACAAAATAGTATTTTTGAGTTTGGAAAAATTATTTTTTTAGTGGTGGGGGTTGTTTGTTTGGTTTGGTCAAATTGTTGAGGTAGGAATTAAGAAGAATAAATCTAGAACTAAACTAAACTGTTCGTGCGCAATACATATACAGTTTTTTTTTTCAATATATGGCACTGTAGCTTTCCGGTCTGTCAAAATCTTTTTTCGGAGAGCTACAGTTCTGCAGCTTATTTAAGAGCAGTCCCATGATCTTGACTATTCAAATGCAATAGAAATTATTTTCAATGTTTCATGTTGTATCTCTAACAAATCATTTCTAGCTGACTTGAATCTGAAAGCATGAAACTGTTCCTATACTTTCCGTTAGATGTTTCAGATAACAATGTTCAACACCCATGAGTAATTTCAGTACTTTGATTTTTTAATTAATTTCTTCTCCTTCTTGAATTCTTTCTAGAGCATTGGAGTAGCGAACGTTTTATTATCATATCTCATATTGTTATATCTTACGAAATTGTGTCCATAATACCTTAATGCTTAAAGGAGCATGGACACAGTTTCAGTTACAAATTTCAAATTCATTTTTTTCATTTTGAAAATATATAACTAAGGTCGTTCTAATGATCATAAAAAATTTGAACGTAAGTTGTCGAGATGTAAGACATATTTACAGCCTCAAAACTTTGTTATGTAAACAGGGACCGTGTCATTGTTTTGTTTACATAGGTTTATATGCTAATATATGTTAGTTCAATGCAGATAATTCAATAAAGAGGTAAATTCTAAATTTGACAGTGTGAGAGATTCTAGTGATTTGCTGAATATCATTTTGTTATAAATGTGGTATTTTCTATTTGTTAACAAAAACAAGGCACGTGCCTTAAATACATTATGAAGAACTTTAAGTTCTGTATCTCGTTTATTAATCAACAATTAAATGATGTTAAAATTTTTGCTGATGATTAGATGATTTAGTAAGAAATTGTAAACATTAAAATTGGCTTTAAAAATTCATAGGAAACTCTGTAGCCTTTGAAGAAGTCCAACATTTCTAATGCTTTACTGAGCGGGCTTGAGAAAAATCGATGTTTCACTGCAGATCAGAGTGAGATCGATGTTTGACCTGTTGCAATGCTGGACCCATAACGTCATAACCACCAGTATATCTTATTGAGGTCGTTGACAATGGATAGAAATTAAATTCGGATAGACGAAATCTGCATCATGATATGTCAAAAAACAGTACTGTAATATATAACAAAACCTTTCTTAACGGTGTTCTAGGGCAAAATGCATTTTGTAAGCCCCTTAAAAAACTATTTGGTCTGTTCTGGTCCGAGAAAATACATGTTCCTCTTGAACTCGGTCAATAAATGTATACTGTTTCTTGTTTTTCATATTAACCAGTTGTGTACACATGTAAAACATCAATATCTGTGCAAATATAACAAGAAATCTGTGAGCCAATGCTCACTAGTAATACCCCCGCTCTGATGTAAATAAGCACTATCATATTAATATACACAAGTTCAGTTACAGGCAGATGCACAGAAAAAAATGAAGTTGACATCAGATTCATATCAAAATTAATCCACCATATGGCATGCCTAAACAAAGAAAGTAATAAAATTTGAAGCATCCGCTATGAATAGCTAATGAGAAAACTGCGACAAAAATTTGTTATTTGTGAAACAGACAGAAGCACAGACAAACAGGAAGTTGATATCCGATTTGAAAAAAATGTATCCCAACATATGGCATGCCATAGAGAAGATTGTGTTAAAATTTCAAGCATCTACAATAAGTATTTGCAGAGAAAACTGCGACAAAAATTTGCGATGTATGAAACGGACAGACGCACAGACAAACAGGAAGTCAACATCAGATTTGTGTGAAAATGTATCCCACCATATGGCATGTCTCATAGAAGATTATGTTAAAATTTCAAGCACATACGATGAGTAGTTGCTGAGAAAACTGCGACGAAAATTTGTAATGTATGAAACGGACAGACGCACAGACAAACAGGAAGTTGATATCAGATTTAAACGAAAATGTATCCCACCATATGACATGCCTCAGAGAAGATTGTGTTAAAATTTCAAGCATCTACGATGAGTAGTTGCTGAGAAAACTGCGACGAAAATTTGTTTCGGACGGACACACAGACAGACAGACAGACAGACAGACAGACAGACAGACAGACAGACAGACAGACGGACGGACGGACGGACGGACAGACAGCTAGACAGACAGACGGACAGACACACAAGGGTAAAACAGTTTACCCCCCTCTCCTTCGGAGCGGGGGTATAATTATGGGTTTACCAGCGAATCTGAGTTAAACAAGACTTTCAGCAGATTTAATTAAATTCATTGTCTTAGTATACGTAGTTACGTAGGGTAAGTCTAAGATGTGAAAATTTTACAGACAAAAAATGGTTGCTGGAAATAATTTTAAAAATGTACTAATTCTAAAAATGGTTTAGCGTGATTAAATTCGTAAAATAATTTTTTTTACTCTCAATATTCGATTAACAGAAGATAGCCTTTCCATTTGATAAACCCATTTTGCTTATTTTTTCTGCAGTGTATACATGTAAGATGTAATGCAAACATTTACATTCTACTTGTTCGAGTGAAATAAAAGGAAAATTGTTAAACACGATTGTGATTTTAAAAAAATGATAACAGTGACAATAATATTATTTATGCAAAATAAAAAAAAATAATAAAATAAGAAAAAGGATACTTCCGAAAAAAAAGCAAAATGCGAAAATAAACGCCAAGGAACTGATGCAAGTTTTCGACAAAGAGTAGATGATTAAAATTAAATATATTGAAATAAAAAAATTAAGTCGGGCTTACGTTAAACCACTTTTTGTATTTATGCAGACAAAAAAGAAGTCTATAAAAATAACTATGCATTATATAAAAGGAAACATATGGAGATAAAGTACACTATTCAAAAACAAATTTCCATAATTCGGATGCTGGGTTAATATAAAACGAACAACTGTGCAATATGTTCCATGGACTAACTTTGGGTTAATCTAAAATTGCACTTTACAAATATTTGCCTTTTCCCAAATGGATTTTTGTAAAAATCAATCAAGTGAAATATGAACTTAATTAATCACACCTTACTTTAACATTACATGATTATTTACATGTATGTCTTTACTATCCCAAAATGCCGATGTTGGAACTGAATAAAATCGCATGGTACATTGCATCACAGATGACCATGTTATAGCAATTGAAGTATGCAAGAAATTTCAATTCTCTGAATGTTAATTTGGTTTCAATTATTGAAAAGCATAGAGTCGATATGAGTCTTTTATTAATATCGGTTATTCAAGTAAAAAATACAGAAATCGGTAATACAAGATTCTATACAGATGATGGTACCTTTACTTTAAACATGATCAGATTATCTTTTATGTAGTTATATACAGATAAGATAAAGCTATCTTTTAAACCTTATAAATAAAAAGAAATATTTTAATTTTTTTTATGTTTAAATGAAAATTACAACAACTATAGTCTTAAGAATGTAATAACATTTGACATACATGATGACTTTATTTCTGCATTTTTGTGTCAAACTTATTCATATTTTTACATAGTGCTAAATATTTAATTTATATTTCCTAGTACAAATTTTTCAATATAAAATCTAGGATATCCTTTTGACCACGTTCCGTTGCAATTTCAATAGCCTTGCTCATGACAGCACCATGTTCTACAAGATATTCAACAACCGGAAAGTGTCCACTCTCTACAGCACAACATAGTGGACTGTCATTAGAGAAACTTATCAAATTAATCTCTGCCTCGTACTCTACTAAATATTTAACAATATTGAGATGGCCTTCACTACAAGCACAATGGAGTGGAGGATCACAAATGTCACAGACCTTGTTAACATCCATCTTGTCAATAAGATATTCTACAACATCTAAATGACCGCCTTCGCAAGCGGAAGATAGACAACTAGCATCGACGTTGATATCAGTATTATTTTGTACAAGAAACTTCACAGTCTCCAGATGTCCAGATTTTGATGCGAAGAATAATGGAGTATGTCCGTTTTCGTCACACAGATTGACATTAGCACTATGTTCTACAAGATATTCTACAATACCAAGATGATCTGAACTGGCAGCAGAATGAAGTGCAGGATCGCACTTGTCATCAACTTTATTGATATCCACCTTATCGATTAGATACTCAACAACACTAATCTTACCTTTTTTTACAGCGGTAGATAGACACGTGGTATCAATATGTACCTCATGATCACTCTGAATCAAAAGTTTAAAAATATCTAGATTTCCGACACAGGCTGCAAAATGCAATGGGGACAGGTCGTCTTTGTTCAAATGATTGATAACAGCACCTTTTGAAAATAAGGTGCTTCACAAGACATGCGTCTCCTGATAGTATAGCTGCAGTGAGAGGAGGGTCCCCATTTGATTAATGTCTCGACTACATCGTATCGGCCATAAAAACAAGAATAAAACAAGCATGAATTACATTCTTCATTACACAAATTGACATTTGCTCCTTCTTTAAGCAGAAATTTGACAACGTCAGTACAACCAACAGTAGAAGCAGTCGCTAATGGCCACAGATCCTTAACATCAATGTAATTTATATACTCATGTTTCACACAACTCAATATCAGTTTGACTATATCCTGACTGCTGCTAGAACACGCTGCACTTAAACAAGAGGACTGTGATTTTATATCATTGCCAAACACTACTCCGAAAATGTCCTGATCAATTTTATCAGTGAGACAAACCTTTTCTTCGCCAGGCTGATTTTTTCCCTGACAATTTCTATGAGACCAGAGAGTAAACCAATATGTTTATATGCAATTATCCAATTTACAACTCGAGTGTGAGATGTGTCCAAAAAATAAAGCATGAAATTAACTGCAATATCTTCTCTAACTTCTAAAATGTTTTCTAAATGTTCAAAAGTTTGGTCTATTTCATGAAAAAGTTTTTTTTGTCTTTTTATTTAAGTGTTTCGCAATCTCGACCTCAAAAAATAAATGCTTAATATCATGAATTTTTTCAACGTTTTACAAAATATCGAGATAAATGCTTCGTTTTGTGAAAATTGCCCTATTCTGCTAAACACTTTGTAAAGATTGAATCGTTTTATGTCACAAATGATTCGGTCTACCAACACAGGAAAGTGTACAACACCGACAGGAATAAGATTTTCACTACATATTGACCTCTCCTCCACGAATGTTAAAAGCTTGTAAATAGAGGTAGAGGTAAAATGTTCAATAAGAAGTCTTGAAAACATTTTCCAAAGTGAACTGCCACTATTTCAAACAAGCTGTAATGAATAAGAAAATATTTACCATCCGTGTCCTGCACCAGATAAGATCCCACCAATATCTGCATTGCATCTTCAAGTTCTGAATTAGATGTTGACCTGTTTAATCTACAGCATTCATATAACTCTTTAAAACATTTCCTATCTAAAGATTTTGGAGAGACACAATTATCTTTGATGACAGAATACACCAAGCCTGCATAATATGATTTGTTGAGCTTTCGCATAATATCAATATCTGAAAATATACACTGGTATGGATGTAGGAAGAAATTTTCACCTTCAGATTGATATGTTTCATCAGACGAAAATAATCTACATATCAGAGGAAACATTGGCAATTTTTTCAGGTAGATTTAAATCTTCAAAGCATTTTTTTCTGTAAGTGATTTTCTAATATATTTTTCATGCTTTCATCATTGAGCTCATTTTCTTCGTCATCTAAATCGATGACAAGATTGATATTTGTAACAAAACTATTTAAAGATTTCGACTCCTTAAACACAACAGACCTGCAACTCATGAGTATTTTAAATCCCGTTTCTTATAAGCTTAACACATTTTCAGACTTCTTCTTCGTTTGTTATACAAGCTCATATCTAAATCATATACACCTAGCGCGTCATCCATAACGAATAATTGCTTGAAATGCAGCTTTCTATAAAAGGGAATCTCTTCAATTTCTGAGACTGGAATGATCTCATATCCCTCGTGTGCAAGCTCCAGAGCAATGTGACGAATGAGAAACGTTTTTCCTCTACCACCACCGACAGACACTGTCACAAAAGGCAAGGACTTGAGTTAATCATGAACTGACTGAGAAGCAGGCACTCCCGCTAAAAGCTTGTCGTCCTCTCTACACTTTTGTACTTGTCTCTGAAGTTGTTCTGAGATAAAAACAAAATAAAGCTTTTTACAAGTTTCTGCATTATTAGCAAATTAATAAAGTGATTGAAAAATGATAGCTAAATCGTACATTTGACATATTTTTTCGATGACTGAATTCTGACGCATTTAAAAAAATATTTTTGATGATTTAAAATTAAAAACACATACTCATATTAACACACCATGATCAAAAATCACCTACACATCTTCTCAGACACACACACACACACACACACACACACACACACACACACACACACACACACACACACACACACACACACACACACACACACACACACACACACACTCCTAACCCCTCCCCTCCCCCTTCACACACAAACACTCACATACACAACTTCATTCAAATATATTTAATAATATTTGTCGTATAAATGGAAATTACGTCAGTTAGCAGCCGTGAAAGCAAAATGACGCATAATAGAAATAAAAATCAATTCTGTTTTTTTTCCTTTCATTTTAAAAACTTAAAGCTCAATACTACACTATGCTTATGGTTTAAGAGAATAGAATCTGTACCTCTTATGTGTTTTGGAATATGATCCTCTACATCTTGAAGTATTTCCGTCAAAACTACCAAATTTCGTTTAACAGAGGACCGTGCTGCGTGATCCAAGTCTTTGTGCTGTAAGGAATTTATTTCGCCATCCAGTTGGCCTCCAGCAAGTCTTTGTATGACTTTAAATACACAACCCATTAAAGCATTCATTTTATGATTATTTATGATTATAAACTCCCTTAATAACCAAAGCTAAAGAACTCGAATGTCCCCCTTCTAATGTTATTGTGATTCGAATTAAAACCACGTGATTTAGGTTTATCCATTCAAAGTTATACGATAGAATCGGTTTAATTAATAACATTTCAGTAAACAGGAAATTGCTGTAGTCTGTTTCTTTTGAAAACATACCCATTGAAAAATGTGATTCCAGGCCTTTCTGAGGGGAATGGGGGGGGGGGGGGTTTAAAAAGCCAATATACTTTAGCTTTGCTTTTGTGATAATTTACGGCAAAAATGGAGCCTTATAGCGACAATTGTCCAAAAAAGCCCGATAATATGGTTGAAAAAATGTATAATATCATCTTCACTGACCAACCTTTGTATGCCTTTATATATGGCAATTGTTTTTAATGCCCATAGCAGATCTTTCCAAGCACAACTTACCAATTGTTGAATTATTAGCAACCTTTGCACCAATTATGCATGTTTTCATTTTACTTCAAATATGTGATTCAGTCAATCTATGCTCGATATAAAAAAGTTAAAGGACTGCAAAAAATGTTATGAAAAAATACAAAGATAAAAAACTATGAAAGATGTCAGCGGCATTTTTAGTTGTTGTTCAATAGAAATTTTGCATAATAAAATGTAGTTTGTTTCTGATTCAGAACACCAGACTTCAGGGTAAAGGAAAATGAGCTGCATCTACTGACCATTTAAATGGACAAAACATTTCTTTACATACTCGTTATCAAGTGGGGTTTTTTTTGCCAGGGAATCCACCTGAAAATTGTATTTACCGTTAGTACAACAAAGGAATTTAACGGCCGCAAATCGCCTTGCATTATAACTTAAAAACAAGATGTGTTTGTGAAACACTGTAACCTTGAATGGCAACATAGTGAAGATTAAACTTTTCTTAAATGTACATTTTATATATTGGTAACCAAAGGTAGGGTCTCCTAACTGGAAATACAACTGTAAAACATGAAATTCCTATCACCATCTGCTCCCAAGTTATCGCCAGGTAAATTTTTTTTTCAAATGTAGGCCCTACAGAAATCTTCAAGATTAAGGTCTGAAGGCCAAGGTTATTGGTATTTAATAGGAGTTCTTGCCACAAAAAATATACATGTGTAGTATGGAAGCCCACCTCTTACCATTCAATAGTTATTGTCAAGGTTTAAGTTTTTCATTAGTATAGAAATCTTCAAGGTCAACGTCAAAAGGTCAAGGTATTCAAAAAACGGCATTGTCTCAAAGAATACATATGTGATGTATGGAAGCTGTAGCCGAAACCCCTCAAAAGTTACGGTCAAGCTCAAAAATTTGAAAACGTAGGTCAAACTTCAAGGTCAACGTCAAAAAGATCAAAGGTGTTTGTATCAAATGAAAGGTCTTGTCACAAGGACTAAATAGATAAAGTATAAAAGAACTAACTTTAAAAGATACGGTAAAGATTTGTTTTTTTAAAAGTAGTTCAAACTCTAAGATCACGGTCAAAGGGTTAAAGTTATTGTATCCAATTGGGATATTTTAACAAAGATTACATATGTAAGTATGAAAACTCTAGCCCTTACCGTTCAAAATATTTTGCCAAGGTTAAAGTTTTTTCATAAGTATGTACATCTCCAAGGTCAAGGTTAAAAGGTCATGGTTGTTGGTATCCAACGAAAAGTCTTATCACAAAGAATACATATATGAAGTATAAATGTCCTGATTACTTCTGCTCAAAAGATATGACCGATGTAAAACTTTGGAATTTTTGTGTAAAAGTGGGTCAGACTCCAAGGTCAAAAGGTCAAATATGGGGGTACACAAAGAAAGGTCTTGTCACAAGGAATACACATATTAAACATGAAAGTCAAAGCTCAACTAAATCAAAAGTTATGTAGGGCCTTCTCACAAGAAATACGATCGTGAAATACGAAAACCCTAAAACCACTGTTCAAAAGTTATAGCTGGTGATAAGTTCTTGAATGTACGTCTAAATCCAAGGTAAGGTCAAAGTTATTGGTTGGTTTATTAAGGTCAGACGATACGTTCCACAAATTTCTGTTTTGTTAACTTCATAATTTATGAAAAATATAAGAAATGTTAATTACTTTCTGATATCTAAAATTGTTTCTAATTGTTTAAAAAAAATTGAAACACTAAAAATGTGATTTGGGCAAACTTTAATTTTTTTCCCTAGAGGATTATATAAAAATGCCATGATCTGATATCTCCCACAAATGCCTGGTAAGGTACTTCAATATTTTGTGAGTAAACATTTTAAGGTAGTGTTTATTCGATGACAAGTCTTTGAAAAAATTATATATTATTGAGGAACGTCTCGTCTATCCTAAAGAACGGTCTTCTCACAAGTACATATGTGAAGTATGAAAGCCCTAACCCTAACCGTTCAAAATTTATGACCAAGGATAAAGCTTTTAAAAAATAGGTCAAACTCCAAGGTCAAGGTCAAAGTTCTCGATATCCAAGATATAGCAAGAATTTAATATGTCAAGTATGGAAGCCCTAGCCCTTACTGTTCAAAAGTTATGGCCAATGTTAAAGTTTTTTCATAAGTACGGAAATCTCCAATGTCATGGTCAAAAGTTCAAAGTTGTTTGTATTAAATGAAAGTTTTTATCATTGTTAGAGCCTTGTTGCGTTCATATTTGTGACATTGCAGCATCAACATTGCAATCAATGTATAAATATGGGTTTAATATGAGTATTTATTGTTTTTCAAAATCCAAACCTTCATTGAAAATAGACCCCCGATTTTCAAGAAATCATGTAAAACACGATTTTCATCAACAGGATTAATCAAGAGAAAAAACTCCACAATTGGGGTTTAAAACCCATGTTGTACTTTAAATCGGTCACAGGTATCCAATGAAAAAAATATATATTTCATATTTTTTCATGTAGCATTTTGTAATAAATAACAGTTAGAAACGGCCGTTAATACTTTAACTTAGTTAAAAGTGAAGAAAAAACTTTAGAAAACCCTTGATTTTTTTAAAACATTTTTTAAAATAGTGTAATGACCAGGGTGATTTTAGCTTAGTAGAATCCAATATATCGTTCTTTTGATAACCAACAAAGGAAACACGGTACATACTTGACGTAAAAACAAGTGTACACTACTGTACTCAAATAACGTTTTTGATTGCGGATCAAGCCGATCAAAGATCTAATTTTCATTAAATTGAAATATAGTGAATATACATATAACTCCTTACAAACATTTCAATCAGCGTATCACTGTGCATGGCAAAGTTTATATCAGGTTTACAAAAATGTAAGTTAAACCAAGTTCATAATAAATTTAAATTACTAGTATGTAATTTTGATGATAGTAATTTACGAGGAAAAAATCTTATCAAATTAACAAATATCATTAAAACAAAACTCGTTATTTTTTCAATTACCTAGCCGCTCAGGGACGTAAAGCTATGTTTGGTCTTAAAGCATCCATCAGTGAATTATATCTAAACCACTATACAATTTTATCTCTTTTTGACACATATGTAAGCAGCATTTTGAATTATGGATGTGAAGTGTGGGGTCTTCAAAAGGGTCCGGAAATTGAAAAAATTCATTTAGATTTTTTAAGGAATGTACTAGGAGTAAAAATGAATACAAATACTGTGATGCTATATTTTGAAACAGGCCGTATGCCTATGTATATTTCACGTATCGCTAGAATGTTTAAATACTGGTTTAAATTGTTACATACAAGCAATTGTATTTTGAAAGCGGCTTATGGTATGTTATATAGTGAGTGTGAGAATCCAAATTTTAGGGGTAATAATTGGGCATGTGTTATTAAAAAACAACTGTGTAATTTAGGACTTAATTATATCTGGAATGAACAGAATAACTTGGATAGTCGAATTAGTCTTTGCATTATACAAGAGAGACTGAAGGATAATTTTGTACAGAACTTATTATGTGATATGGATAAAGAATCAAAATGTAGTTTATATAAACACTTGGTTCGTAACATCTGTCTACAGTACTATTTGGTGAAGCCTATTCCAAAAATGTTAAAGAGATATATTTCTAAAATTCGTTTGTCTTCGCACAACCTATTAATTGAAACTGGTAGGCACAAAAATATCCCAAGAGACCAAAGATTTTGTCCAATTTGTAAATCACATAAAGATATAGAGGATGAATATCATTTTATACTCATATGTCCTAAATACGTAGACTTGAGAAAAAAATTCATTAAGAAATATTAATGGAGTAAACCCTCTGTGTTTAAATTTATACAGCTTATTAGTGTTAATAATGTCAAAGAACTCTGTAATCTTGGAAAATATATTTTAAAAGCTTTTGAAATAAGGAACTGCCAATAATTTATATGTGTCTTATGTAAACTTTACATGTATATTGTATTTATTACATTTGTAAATCTGTAAAGGACAGTTATAATATCCCTGTCATACAAGGTCATTGTGATTTTTTTCCATCATATGTACAACCGTTCATTTCCTATGTAAATATTATTGTACATTTTGTTATATGCCATAGGATGTTTATCCTGAGCAATAAATAAATTACAATTACAAATCAAACTTTTTAAAAAGGCCTAGATATGTTTAATTTTTATGTCGCTTGCATGGCCCAGTGGTTAAAGCGCCTGTCCTAAAGTCACGAAGTTGGAGTTGAATCCCACTGTGCGACATGGAGACCTATAAAGTATAAACAGAGGTCCCGTGTCGCAGAAGGTGTTGAGAGAAAGAACATCTCTCACTGCTCAATGACCCTGAGTGCCGAGTATAGGACAAAATTTGAAAAGTATTGTATAGAAATCACTTACCCTATATTCGATGGACGTGGTCAGAAGGACACGTATGAGCGTGAAATCATATAAAATCCAATTGCATCTTTGAAACCAAACACTTAATATTTCAATCACGCGAACTAGTCCGACCGATTCCTAAGCTGACTTACAAATGAAAGATTTTTTAAAACTATGGAACAAGTCATTTAACCTATATCACACTGTTGATTATGTGTAGATACCCGATGGGCGTGGTCATAATGGCAACTCGGGAGCTACGCTCCTTCGTGATTATGACCACGCCCATCGTGTATCTACACATAACCAACAGTGTGATATAGGGTAACTACTACTTGTACCATAGATAGGTATGATTTCTTTTAAAGTGTGGGTTTTCTGTACATAACCCATACCTTTTCTATAACTCCACCCATCGAGTCTGAACAAAAGAACTATTTATAAAACGATCATGCACGGTTTTTAAATAAACAATCATACGGGCTTGATATATCAAAAAAAGGAGTAAAAACTTTTAATTGTATAAAACATTTTGTAATTAATAACAGTTAAAAACGGCCATCATACTTTAACTTGATTCAAAATTGAAGAAAAAAAAAACTTGAGAAATAGCTTGATTTTTTAATTTTTTTTAATAGTGTAATGACCAGGGTGACGTTAGCTAAGTAGATTCAAATACATTAATATATTCGTTCGTTATTGATAACCAACAAAGGAAACACGGTTGTTAAAACGCACTTTGAAAAATTACGCACTGTGAAAAATTTTTTCAAAGTGCGTTAAAGTTGGGACCAGGCTAACACACTTTGAAAAAATTAAATTTCTTTTCAAAGTGCGTTAAAATCGACCATATTAACGCACTTTGAAAAAATGTCAAGCTTGATCAATACTCTTACAAATAATCGGTATGATAAATAATTGACTCTGGTTGAATAACTTTCTGGTGATAAGGTCACTTCAGAATCCGAGATATTGACGTTTTAAATATTTTAGGTTTTGATAAATATGACAAAAGGGAAATGTTTTTTAGACAAAATAAAGAGATAAATGTTTAAAACCATTATTTCGTTTCTTTGTTAAATTTTTAGTCTGTAATAAGTAGATGTAGAGGGATGGGGGAGGTGCTAAAAGTGAACGACTTAAACATAGCATTTATCTTTAAAAAAGGGACAACTAGATTTTTCAAAACTTTGAAAATTCTTTTTCTCTCATACGTTTAACTGAACTTAAAAATTTCTAATTTTCATCTGTCTTAAATTAATTCAATTACTGATAGTTTTCAACGTCATGCTGGTAATATAAATGCATATCCATTGTTGGGGTATAGTATACATGTAGGCATCGAAACCCGGCGAAGGGCAAGAGTAGGGGGGCTTTGGGGCTTATTACTCCCCTCCACCCGTTTATTTGTTACCGATGCCTGTGTCTTGAAAGAGAGAGAGTTAGCCTGAGATTTTCTACAAGTTGTCTTTTCCTCAACTGGACGGGAGTAAATAAATTCAAAAGACTTTTTTGAAAGATAAATAACACTCAAATACGATCTTTTAATTACTAAATTCCAAATCCAGAAACTTTTTTTCATATGTCTCAATGGTAAAATATATTGATGTAAACTTTTATGAAAGTGCGTTGAGTATGTTCCAAATTTAACGCACTTTGAAAAAAATTTTCAAAGTGCGTAATTTTTCAAAGTGCGTTGCCACAATGCAGTGTATATCAGATGTCTGAGGTAAAACATCTTATATTTTGGACGTCCTTGTTTAATCCTCGAAGTATTGTTTATTTGTACTTTCATAATCTCAATATATGATTTAATTATGATATGTATATGATAATGGGTGGAATATATCTTATGTTGTTGAAAGGGGTGTTTTGTATTGTAACCAAACACTGAGAAGCTTTTCTTATTTTAATTCATTTCATAAAACCTCATTATTTCAATATGAATAAACAAATATTGCCATATTTATGCATGTTAAATAAAATATATGTTCTAAATTGATTTTATTACACATTTTTCACAACCTTATAATTCTTAAAATATAATTGAATACTCAAATAATGTGAAGTTGTTCTTAATTTTATTATGTACTTTCTTTCATTTAAACATAAATGTCAAGTCCATGTTTGACAGCTCATTTTTATTAATAAAGGATACGGAGATAACGAATAGTATTCAAGATCAAAGTCCATAAAACAATACAAAATAAGAGCAGAGCAAACATGGACCCCCGAAACATCATATGTTTGATCAGGTGCATGCTATGGAGGAGTGAGCATCCCCTGCTGATCCAGCTTAACAGCTCACATCAAAGAAGTTGCCATTACATGCATTTGCAACCATGTTTTCATAATATTCTTTCATACATGTAATACAATTCTTTAAATTAATCAAAAACTTTTTTAAACATCTACTCCATATCGGGCTAAACCGTTATCGTTAACTTTTCTCCTGTTTGCTCCTGTTTTGTATTGTTTTATAAACGTTTGATTTTGAATTCAGTTCGTTATCTCCGTATGTTTCACTCAATATAATTTATTTTTTCACGAATGACTCTATATTTTTTTCTTAAACGTAAATTAAACGTAATTGTTGTAAGTGGCCTTTATTACAATACCACATAAATTAAACAAAACAAAAAGCGTACAACAGTTGCACATGTCCATATTTGAATGTATTTTAAGAGAGACTTTAAGGTACATATTAAAAACAGATATGGATTTAAAAAATTGCAAGAAAAAAAGATGGAACACGTTTTCAAAAACACGTTACATTACACATTTTTTATTACATTAGATTTATGTTATATAAAACGTGCCCCTTCCAGAGGTGCCAAATGGGAAATACGAAGACCTAACCTCACAAATGCCTGGTACATAAAGCAACGAGAAGAGCTTCAGAAGCATCAGTTAGGATGGTCTGGAGATTAAAACGATATCGATCAAGTGATAAAACACGGTACATGTACATGTATTGCAAAATATGTCCGGTATTATACATCCGAGAAAAACTCTCAAGTTAATATAACCGTCAATGATAAAATGCTAGAAATTGATTTCTTTACATATGAAATTGAAACAATTGTGACGCCTTCAAGAATATTGCTACACTGTTTTGTAAAACGTTAGATGAAATACACACTCTGTTCAAAGCTGATTTTTACACGTACAATATATGCACATACCTGAGGAACATTATTTTATACTACTTCTCCTTTGAGGTGGTGATAAGTTAGTCATATTGTAAGGGGCACATTCCAACCTGTACTCTTGTTTCAGCTTTTCGCAGTATGTCCTGCTCCAAAACATGATTAATAATTTAAGATGATAACGAGGCTCCGACATTCTCCAAATATATAATACAGGATTGATCGCACTATTCAGAAATAATAATATTGCACATAAGGAATGTACGGTGTTACCAAATGCTGAACTGTAGTCCAGGATAGGAAACGTAATGATGACGTAATAAGGTGTGGCAATGACCAAAAATGTAACCGTGATGACGGACACTTTCTTGGCGATTCTAGATTGTCCGTTTGTGATTCCGGGAAACGTGGACGATATGTCCCCCGTCCGTCGTGTGATTTTACGGATATGATGTAATAAGAAAATGTACATGATGCCGTTGGATAATATAATGGACAAAAGAAGAATTTTGGTGGTTTGGCTGACATTGTTTTTCTTTAACTCAAACATATAGAAACAGCCGATTTTATAAGGGTCATTTTCGCTGTAAAAGATTAGGAATGTAGTTATTCCTCCCATGACCCATAATATCACACAAAGAAAAGTCAACCGATTTTCTTTCACGTATTTATAATACTTCATACCCAAAACAAAGACCAAGCAGCGGTCAAGGTTATACATTGTTACAGTGAATAAGGACACGTTGATGCATAAAAATGCAGCATACTTCTTAAATTCGCAGTTATTTCCATATTCGTAAACGGAAAGAGGAAAACACACAAAAATACCCATAGAAATGTCGGATATAACCAAATTCACTGACAGAATTTTGACTTGGAAGTTAAGTCTTTTACATTGGTATAAAATGACCAAGGCGATGAGATTTTCTAAAACAACTGTTCCTCCAACAGGGATGAGCATTCCGTCTGTAACTAATGGTCGTGAGATATCTTTGTTTCCTAATGTTGAGTTATTGTTCGTCTCCATTCTGAAGTAATCCTTTGTACAGGTTATTTCTTAGATTGCCTGTTATATACTAGCAGTCAGTGTCTTCTTTTGTCTTACTGCACTGACTGCTGTGTCGTCGAACAATAACCTTTTATATTCCCAGATATTATCACATACATGTAATAATGTCTTTTTCTAATTGGAAGACAGAACAGATAGAAAGCAGGAACTAATTATATACTGGTTCATTTCTCTTCGATCATTAGATTTCATACTACAATGATTGGTAGATTTTATTCTACAAAAAGAGATGCAAAAATTTGTTTATGAGTTTTGATGCTTTGTTATTTCCTTTTTAGGTAAACTGAGCCAGTCAGGTAACCTATTGCTATCTGCTTTTGTCCGTCGTGCGTTAACATTTGAACATGTTCAGCTTCTTCCCTGAAACCACTCAACTGATTTTAACCAATTTAGGCATATAGCACCTATATGTAACGGGTAACAAAAATTATGAAGTTTGTGGTCCCTGCCCTCTCCCCAGCGGGTGAGAGATGGGGACAAGACCAGTAAAATCAACGCAACAAATTTAATTTTCTTTTTAACTCCTGAACATGTTAGTATGATTGTAAGAGGCAGTAAACATGGTAAATACATTACCAAAATAATGAAATTCATGAACTCTGGTTCAAGGATTCTAGTGCTAGGGCGGACTTACTAGTATATAGATTATATAGTATAAGAGCAATATTTCTTTTAAAAAAGAATTTTTCTCTGCTCCTGAGTATTAAACAAGCAAACAATGTTTACTTTAACTGAGGAAGTGTTTCTTCCTCAATTGTGAATTTCGTGGCCGTGACAGATGCTTGTTTAGGCAGCGTTATGTCTAATGTTCATTACAAAGCATTAGCACTTAAACGTATAAGAGGCTTTCCGATAAACATTTTGGAACCTTAGCTAAACCAAAGTGTTCAGCGGTGTTGCTGTGGTCAGCTGAAAATACTAGAAATAATACACAAAGTGAGCGACCAAAAACGGTCGCGTAAATCTAAGGTTAATGCAACACTTGGATCTGTAGCTCTCTGCTTTATCTGTCCGAATTTCTCAGGGGAGAACTACAGTTCCGCAGGTAAGGATATTAGAAATATGTAAAAGGAATCTATTTTCTTCTCGATCAAACTAACCTATTATTTAGCATTATTATTTTTGAAATCAACTTTTGATAGATAATTTTTCTAGTAAATGATACACCGAGAAGGATAATGAGATAACGAAAAGTATTCAATCTCAACGTCCATTAAACAATATACAAAATAAGAGCAGAGCAAACAAGGACCTCCAAAACATCAGAGGTGGGATCAGGTGCCATGGAGGAGTGAGCATCCCCTGTCGACCGGTCACACCCGCCGTGTGCTCGTTGTCATGATCAGGAAATAACGGAAAAAATCCGTCTTCAATTCAGTGTATAAATAATGGACTAACAATTTGTATGAAAAACGTCAGTCAGCATTTGACTCAATGATAAATTGTATTTGCTGAAAAGGTCATCGTATCGACCATAGAATTTACGAAATGATGACTTTAAACGAGACTGTTGATATTCTTGTTTCATCAACTTGCTTGTCAATAATTTACCTCGTTTAAGAAATATCATACGTAGAGCACGCTCTTGCGTATCGAATCAACTGAGATATATATACTCCGTATGCAGGTGATGAAGGTATATTTCTGCATAAGTAAGGGAAGTTGACGATAGAAATGTTAAAGTCATCACGTTTATCATATAGCTTGGTTGTTAGATTACCATTAGTGTCTTTTTCTAGTAAAATATCCAATTATGAAGCAGAAGTATCAGACTCTGTGGTATCTTTTATCTCAAGCTCACCAGGATATATCGTATCGACGTAGGAATGGAAATCATAATTATTAATTGACAATACGTCGTCGATGTATCTAAATGTCGAGTTGAAGGCCACAGCAAGTGTTTTCTTCTTTTCAAGCATAAGATTTTGCATAAATTCTGATTCAAATGAATATGAAAATAAGTCTGCTAATAACGGAGCGCAATTTGTACCCATGGGAATTCTAATAGATTGTTGGAATACCTGGTCTCCAAAAACCACATAGATATTGTCAATCAGAAACTCAAGCATCTTCTTGATGTCGACTTCAGAGTACTTATGTGGGCAATCAGAATCTATTTTAACAAAATAATTTTTCTGAGTCATAAAAAAAGAGATCAAGGTTACCCACGCAAATTAGTTCTTATGATTTAGTTAACGATATGGATGTACAAACAAAATTACTGCACATCAATGTGTGAAACATGTTAATCAGATGGTCACACACTACATATTCACGCAAGTGAGAGGAAAGATTTACATGTAATTCAATTTCACGTGAAATAACAAATACAATAGATATAGCTGTTACTTTTCTGTTTTTTAATAAATGTGTTAAAACTAATAAAATTAGCATATATTAGTATTATAGACATGAAGACACATTTTTATGAACTCACGCGCATGCACGTGCGCTTCGCTCTTATTGGCTCAAACTAAAGTCTCAATATCTTTCTTGTTTTTTGACAATATACTTTTTAATTTTTTTTTTTAATTTTAAATATAGTCATATATTAGAAGGTTCTACAACATGATACATAAAAATTATCACGAAGGCACGCGCATGCACGTGCGCTGCAATCTAATTGGCTTAAACTTTAAAAACCTATAACTTTCTTAGTTCTCAATAAATCAGGATGAAATTTAGATTATGAATAAGTACAGTAGATTCCTACATTATGCTACTATCAAAATTGAATGCTAAGACATGCAAGCACGGACGCATGCACAATGCGTAAAATAACAAAAATACTTGAAAAATAGTATAATTTATATCTGTATTATTTTCTTTTGATTCTCAGGAATTCTTTAGCCATCATGCCATGATCATCTTACATATGCATGCAAGTGTGTGCTCATGCAAAACGTTAAATGATATACAGTTGATATATAGTTGATATCTTTGTCACTTTTATATTTTTGAATGAAATCCTTCAATACTGAGCAAACCAAAAAAAAAAAAAACGTTTTACAGGAATAAGGCACAGAAAGCGATTTGGGGTGCGGTCCCCGTTACAATTAACTCTGGTCTCTATTTGTTTGTAATGTTTGAAGGAAGAATTAGAAATTGTATTATGTACACATAACATGCAGATTCATAACTTAAGTGTATCGAAAATGATATAATAAATGTACTTTATCATAAAGGTTGCAGAAATTGTGTACGGTGTTGGCGTCAATTTCGGTAACGTCAAAATGACGTTATTTTACGTGACGTTAGAAAAGAATTAATTTCAAGGGTTTTTTTTTACTTACATTTATGATAAACTCAGTAATGTCGTCAAATACATGTATACAATGCATTTAATTGAAAATGGAATTTAAAAAAAAATGTTTTTTTTTTTTACTTTTTGTTATATGAAAACTTAATGGAAAATTAAAAGTATCATTACACATCATAATAAAAATGTCAAAATATTGATATACAATTGGTTATCATAAACTTCGTGGACTGAGGCCATAAAATTAGTACTATATAGTCTGTGCTTTCAAAATTTATATGGAACATAAAACAATCAAAATTTTAAAAATATTGAAAATTTTAGCTTGGTACGTTCATCATTTGCCAATTATTATCAAATAAAACCGACTATATGATCATCCGGTGTATTGTTGATATTTGACCCGAGTTGAAAGTTGACCCAGGGGTCATTTTTCAACGTTGAATACTGAGACCAAAGGTGTTGAATTTAGACCCTAGTCCGTTGAAAACTGAGCCGGGTCGTGGAATTTTGAAAATGAATTCAGTTTTAAATTCAACAGTATAAAAAAGCATGTATATTGCAGCCCGGAGGACCGGGTTCCTCTATACATATAAGTTTAGGTGTTTGTGTATGGGGATTGGGGTGGGAGTAGTTATTTAGAATTAAAGGTTTTCTAAACATTGAAAAGACTGTTAATCAGAATGCTCTTTCCATTAATAAATTACAAAATACGTAATATATTTACTTCCATAAAGTGAATCTGTAAAAATATAAACGTGTTTCATATTTATTATATAAAGTTGCTTGTCATTTACTATCG
Source organism: Saccostrea cuccullata (assembly GCF_032062105.1). NCBI lineage: Eukaryota > Metazoa > Mollusca > Bivalvia > Ostreida > Ostreidae > Saccostrea > Saccostrea cuccullata. Next base: position 97,820 of record NW_026923776.1, on the reverse strand, counting down.
AAAAAAACGACGGGTCCCCATTTTTAGAACATCGAATTTAACTTCTCGTATAAAAATGTACTCTGCACAGTTCGTGTTTTATATTCTTTTTAAAGTTTGAAAAATAACACATTTTTGAATATAGGTGATGCATGTGTCTAACTTCAATTTATATTTTTATGCAGCCAACATTTACTTGAGGAATTGATCAAGTTTAAAATGGTACCGTTTTTGTTTGATTTTTATCCGACTATACGTTTTCAAAATATTCGCGACTATCGTCTCCATAAATTAGACGCATGCCCTTTCACACATATCGAAGCGGTTTGATGATCAAGACTCATTTTCATTGTTTACTTTATATATTTCACGGGCGACAATTGATCGTTACATCAATGTTTTCTTGTGATTTGTTTTTCACAACTTTCATTTTTAAATCGTAGGCGTCGGGAACGAGGGGGGGGGGGGGGGGGCTAGAGATGCTTATCCCCCCCCCCCCCAACCGTCACTTTTGAAAATTTGAAATCACCATTGTTTTTATCAAAAGTCAGTAACATCAAAACGTTCAACTTTTCTACTCTCTAAAAAAAGCATTCCTCATGACAATTTTAAAACTATATGTACTAAATTTGACTAGATGGGATTTTCTGCCCACCTGATTGATATAATAAAGATAAGGCTCACTTTCTAGACATCAGATTTCCAGAATTTTTGTTCATAGTTTTGGACTTATTTATAGATGCTATGGCTTTTGAAAGTATTATCAAAATGTAAAGTTGTCATGCTTGAAGATAACTGAAATTGTAATCTGATCAAAATGTACATATATACACGGGATAATAGGTTTATTTTTATTATTCTTAAAAAGGGAAAAATTGAAACCGAACTAAATTATGTATATAGAGATATTGATAAATCCCATAAAACAACTTCCCAGTTCAAAAAATGTTAAAAACACTGAGGTGGAGTCAATATTCAATAGGGTCAATTTTCAACTTGTTGAGGTCATCAGGGATAAAAAAAAATATCAAGCGGTGGTAAAGTGACTCTGAGCATAAATTCAGCGACTCTTGGTATCAATTTTCAACGGAGAAAAAAACTCTCGTTTCAATATTCAACGTTGAAAATGAACCCGGGGTCAATTTTCAACTGGGGGTCAATATTCAACGTTACACCGGCGCTGTGGCCATTTATTTCATGACGTCCGACAGAGTCAGTGTTTTTTAATGTCCGCTTCTTCTACCTCATACACTTAATCCGATGAGATTCCCTGGAGCTGAGCAAGGACTGAAACCCGCTTTGATATCTAATACTTCACAATGCCATGAATTTTCAATGAATGTTACAAATATTCCAAGTGGATTTGGAGAGATTCTCACTTGATTGTGTGTTCCAGCATATTTTACTTTTGTGAGTGCAATATTTACAAATCATGATCAACATCATTTTTGACGTAATTGATTTTTCACACCTTGACTACATAATTGATGATGAGATCCCTTCGTCGATTGCAGTGTTCATCAAACTACATTATCATATGTCAAATAAAATGGGGCACTTGTATGAATCGGCCGAAGAGTGCCATACCGAGCGTGATGAAGTATCTCAAACGATGCAACCGGGTTAATGACAAAAATAAATTAATTATCAATTTATGCTTGTAAAAAATCTAATACTTAATCTAAATCACAATCTCCAACACCACCCACCTCATTTAATAAAGTCCTATCCAATGTAAACTGCCCATGTTGAACGCTTTGCTTCATGTAGCATCAAACATAGAGTTGACATACTTTATTGTGAGGAAATTCAAATTTGAAACCATAATTATCCTTACATAAATGAGTATATATGATAAGATCCAATTTTGGCCCTTTAAAAATCAACATTTTAGAATGCTTAATTGATATTTATTTTGAAGAAGAGATTATATTAGAAATATTTCTAATATATTTTTCCCATTTATATGCACTCTTTAGCTTTAAATGACATGAGAAATAATGCTATTTTTGCTATCTAGCAAATATGCCTTTTAATTGATGTTTTTTCTTCTTATGGGAAACATAGAGCGCGGTGTAGAACATACATAATTTTTCTGTCACTAATCAGTATTGGATAGATACATCTTTGGTAAAAAAAAATATAAAGCTTGTTCTAGGATGCGCTCTATATTTTCTGGAAGAAAAACTGCTTGAAAATAAACAGTTTATTCAAAATATGCTAAAATGGCGGGAAAACGTGATTTTTATGATGTCATATCTCTAAAATGACAGCATTCTGATCAAAATAAAAATGACCAATAAAGGTCGCATATATAGCTGTACAAATTAAAGCTATATATAAAGTAAAGATAAGATATTCATTTTAAGGGGCTAATCGAGACACTTGCCATATATCGCTCTTTTGGTGTGTGACTCTGAGTGATGTCCATTGGACAGATTCTGAAAGGGGTGTATACTGATGCAGTGTTACAACGCACTTTGAAAAATTACGCACTTTGAAAACTTTTTTTAAAGTGCGTAAAATTTGGGTCCAGGCTAACGCACTTTGAAAAAAATTAAATTTCTTTTCAAAGTGCGTTAAAATCGACCATATTAACGGACATTAAAAATGCCAAGCTTGATCTATACTCTTATAAATAATCGGTATGATAAAAAATAATTAATCTTGGTTGGCTATCTTATTTTATGATAAGGTCACTTCAGGGCATGAGATATTGACGTTTTAAATATTTTAGGTTTTGATAAATATGATAAAAGGGAAAATGTTTTTTAGACAAAATAGAGAGATAATTGTTTAAAACCATTATTTCGTTTCTTTTTAAGAAGTTTAGCCTGTAATAAGTAGATGTAGAGGGATGGGGGAGGGGCTAAAAGTGAACGACTTAAACATAGCATTTATCTTTAAAAAAAAAGGACAACTAGATTTTTCAAGACTATGAAAATTCTTTCTCTCTCATACGTTTTACTGAACTTAAAAATTTCTAGTTTTCATCTATTTTAAGTTAGTTCAATTAATGATAGTTTTAATTCAATTATTGATAGTTTTCAACGTCATACCGGTAATATAAATGCATATCCATTGTTGAGGTATAGCATACATGTAGGCATCGAAACCGGGCGAAGGGCACAGGAAGGGGGTATTTCGGGCATAAAGAGAAAGACTTCAGAGAGTGAGATTTTCTACATGTTGTTTTTTCCTCTTCTCGACAGGAGTAAATCAATTCAGAAGTTTATGAAAGATATATAACACTCAAATACGATCTTTTAATTACTAAAATAAATTGATGTAACTCTTAACGCACTTTGAATTTTTTTTTCAAAGTGCGTTGAGTATGTCCCAAATTTAACGCACTTTTTTAAAAAAAATTTCAAAGTGCGTTGATTTTGTCCCAATTATAATGCACTTTAAATTTTTTTTCAAAGTGCGTTGCCACACACGGTACATACTTGACGTAAAAACAAGTGTACAGTATTAAATAACCCTTTCGAGTGCGGATCTAGCTTATCAAAGATCTAATTTTCATTAAATTGAAATATACATAACTCCTAACAAACATTTCAATTTAAGTACCACTGTGCACGGCAAAGTTTGTATAAGGTTTACAAAACTTTAAGTTCATATTAAATTTAAATTACTAGTATGTAATTTTGACGATTGTAATTTACGAGAAAAAAAAATCATATCAAATTCACATAAATCATTCAAACCAAACTCGTTATTTTTTTCAAATACATAATTCAAACTTTTTTAACGGGCCTAGATATGCTTTAATTTTTATGTCGCTTTTTTATGTGGTTAAAGCGCCTGTCCTCGAGTCACGAAGTAAGGAGTTGAATCCCACTGTTGGACGTGGAGACCTATAAAGTATAAACAGAGGTCCCTTCTCGCAGAAGGTGTTTATAGGAAGATATCTCACTACTCAATCACCCTGAGTGCCGAGTATAAGGCAAAATTTGTAGCAAAATTGGAAAAGTATTGTATACAAATCACTTACCCTGTATTCAATGGACGTAGTCAGAAGAACACGAAGTCCTGAGCTTAAAATCCACATGTATAATAGATACCAAACACTTAATGTTTCAATCACACCAGTGCTAACGATTCCTAAGCTGCCTTACATATGAATGATTTTTGAAAAGTATGTTACAAGTCATTTACCCGATACAGCACTGTTGATTACTAGTATGTGTAGATACCCGATGGGCGTGGTCGTAATGACAAATAGGGAGCTACGCTCCCTCGTGTCATTATGACCACGCCCAGTGGGTATCTACACATAACCAACAGTATGATATGGGGTAACTACTACACGGAAATTTGGCTAGGAAGTGATTAGCACGTGGAGACTTGGTAAACAGAAGATATATATGTTGCGTTAAACGTTTTAGTTTTCACAATCCTATAATATCATTGTGTAGAAATGTACTTCTATAGATCTCTTTTGAATTTATTCAAGTTTGAATTATAAGTATTCTCTATGATACAAGTTTCTGCTGTCATGAATTTAAAATTTCTTTTTGGACAAATATTTTGAATGGGAACCGGGACTATAATTTTTGGCGTCAGATTAGCAAATGGGGCACCAATGTGACTTTAACTGACAAATCAGCCGAATAAGAATTGCTTTATGGGTAACTACGAATACTACAGGAATTTACGCTTGATACATTCCTTAATCGTACTATCAGTGAATACAATTATCAGGTAGATTCCCTGGCCAACACACGTGATCACGAGTATAGTTATGTAAAAAATGTTTTGTCCATTTAAATGCATATGAGAAGCTACTCGTTTTCCTTACCCTTGAAGTGCTGGTGTTCTGAAATGGACACTAACTACGTACCTGGTATACATTTTATAAAAACATATTTTTCTCTAGTTAACAACAAATTAAAAACGCCCGTGAGCCCCGTGATATCTTTCATAGTTTCTAATGTTTGAATTTTGTTCATAGGAACATTTTTTTTTATTTTGCACTCCATTGACATGATCATAGATTGACCTGAACAATGTGTTCTAAGTTACATGTTAACATGCATTTGGCGTAAACGTATTCAATCAACAATTGGTAAATTACTCCTAGTAAGAGCCTCTGTGAGCATTAATAGCATTAGCCACATACGGCAAACACAGGTTTGTTAGTGTAGATGATAATTACACTTTTTGTTTTACCTCCGTATCTGTCGCTATTGAGCTGTAATTTTTGCAGTAAACTGTGATAAGATGTATTTAATTTTTATTTAACCCCTCCCCCCTCATTTTTGATGAAAATCATGAAAGTCTTTCAGAAAGGTCTGGAAACACATTTTTTAGAGGACGTGTTTTCAGAAAAAAAAACAGACTATAGCAATTTCCTGTTTACCGCCAATTTTATTTAGAAAACCGGTTCTACCCTATATCCTTTGAATATGCAAACCTAAACCACGTGTCCTGAATTTAAATCACAATAACATTAGTAGGGGTGTTTGCTTGACCGAAGCCCATGCTATTGGCATTCTTTAAAAAAGTATCTATTATTGTAGGGTTTTGTGAAGAAATTCGGACAAACTAAGTAAATTATCAGAAGCATTCAAGAAACAAAACGAAACGTACCTATTTACTGACTATTCGGACAATAGCAAGTATATCGTCCCCCTCGACAGCAAACTATTTCCCTCGGCTGCGCCTCGGGAAATAGTTTGCTGTCTTGGGGAACGATAAACTTGCTATTGTCCTCACAGCCAGTAAATAGTTGTATATTATTTCGATGTTCCTGAAGATGTTGCTTGACAGTGAATAATCATATTATATTAGAGTAAGTTTTGCCTGGTCTGGTCATTAAAAAGAATAGTCCTAGTGTTTTGAAACATTTCGCTTTAAAGCACATTAAATAATACCTAACAAATATTTTTTAGAAAAAGGTCCCAAACTTTAAAAATATTCTACTTTCACTTTGTATCGAACCGGGGTTACAACCTTTTCAATGAAACATTACAATTTGTAAGTCTAAGATTAATAGTACCTATTTGTTTTGGTTACGATAGATATTTAATTAAAATGACACATTAAATGAAAACTTGGTATTGTCTTACTGTCAAAGCAAATAAACGTCAAGTTTTTTTTTTCAAAACATGATTTGTTGCTGTCCTAGAAGTAAACAAGAGTTACCTCTCTTACGTCGCAAGTGCTATCATTTGGCGAACAATTTTCTCATGAATAAAATTTGTTACTGAAAAGTGAAACCTACCCCCCTTCCCCTCCCCCAATGCCTAGCTTCTTCACAGAATAGTTAAAAAAAGTCTTTTTAAAAGATGATATGTCCCTGTATTGCCATCGAAATATGCTTTATTCCTTCTGTGTGTCTTTACCATATTCAAAATTAAACCTCTTTCCCACATTTTCCTAAAGGAAAACCCAGTTCCGTACGTGTTTATGAGATGCAATGTGCCTCTCTGTGAAACTGATTTATTTGATTCTTTTACATAAACGTATTCAATGCCTTTATGGCATTGTGCATGCAGTAACATTGTATATGTTACAGTAAATATGTGAAATCAGGAATTTCATGTATTTCCTAAACCATTCAGTAAATATACTCATCGTCAATAGAAACGCAACACCCTAATTTTAGAGTGATAATTAAAAACATGTAATAACTATGTACCAAAAAAGTTAGGACATATTTTACCTTGCCAAATCAGTAATTATACGGTTGAATGATTTTTTTTTCCATTACCGGAAGTTGCTTTTTAGCCCTCTTAACAGAATTCAAAATTTACTATTTTTAATAAAATTTTAACTATATTTTGGGTTTCCAAGACTTTTAAACTGTTAATTAAAAGTATTGTACTAAAAGGCCGGGAAGAAATCCTTCTTTCTTTACCGGACGTGATGCCTAGATTTCCTCAAAATGACAGATAGCAAGAAGGGGGATGTTTTAAGAGTTATTTGTTACCTTCTAAATTTTAATGATACTATTAACAATGAATATATTTAGGTAAAAAGTAAATTTACAAAAAAATTAATGCCCCATTTATACATTAAATGTTATTTTTAGACCTTAGAAAGAAACAAATACCCGGTAAATCTTAAAAATCCCCCCTTCCGACCATTTAATGAAAACGTGCTAGTCCACCATATACAACAAATGCAGCCCAATTTCTACCATGCATTAAGTTTATTAAATGTCTTAATCTGAGCGAAAATAATATTCTTGGGCATTTTTGAATACATGTTTTTCAGATATTGGGGTCAAATTTTCTCTAACCTGGCGTGGTGTAGGAACTTTTTGACTTCCGGTCAAGAAACTGTCATTTATGCTATTGAAAGACATGAGCCTGATGAGTCGTTATATAGTGTACATTTGTATCTGCGGCTCTTTTTTTTCTTTACTTTGAGAATTTCCAGCATTAGCAATAAAAATCAGTCATTTTGAGGAAATATAGGCATCACATTCGGTAAAGAAAGGATTTCTTCCCGGCCTTTTAGTACAATACTTATGATTAACAGTTTCAAAACCTTAGAAACCCAAAATATTGTTCAAATTCTATTAAAAATGGAAAATTTTGAATTCTGTTAAGAGGACTAAAAAGCAACTTCTGGTAATGGAAAGAAATTCATTCATCCGTAAAATAACTGATTTGGCAAAGTAAAAAATATCCTAACTTTTTACGTACATACATGTATTTATAACCTGTAAATAATTTTCAACCTAAAATTAGGGTGTTGCGTTTCTATTGACGGTGAGTATATTTACTGAATGGTTTAGGAAATACATGAAATTCCTGATTTCACATATTTACTGTAACATATACAATGTTACTGCATGCACAATGCCATAAAGGCATTGAATACGTTTATGTAAAAGAATCAAATAAATCAGTTTCACAGAGAGGCACATTGCATCTCATAAACACGTACGGAACTGGGTTTCCTTTAGAAAAATGTGGGAACGAGGTTTAATTTTGAATATGGTAAAGACACACGAAAGGAATAAAGCATATTTCGATGGCAATACAGGGACATATCATCTTTTAAAAAGACTTTTTTTAAATTATTCTGTGAAGAAGCTCGTATACTAGTAAAAATGTGTAAAATTGGCTAAAACTTTCAGTAAATACATGAATTTCCTCGCAATTCAGTAATTACGCGTATTTCCTATAATGGCCAGTAAATACATGTTTCTTGCTAGGAAATTCATGTATTTACTGAACGTTTTAGCCAATTTTACACATTTTTACCGAACTAAGCTGAATGAAAATACATATCCTAGCTTTTAAAACATTCCGTAAGTATACAAATACCGGTACAAAAATTTATTTTTTTAAAAGCAGCATTTGATAAGAACTGTTCCTATAAATGTGACGTTATGCATAAATTTTTAATTCCTTTTTGTACTGCTAATGGATTCCCTGATATTCATATATATGTGTAAAGAAGTTATTAATTTGTAGATTTAACATCAGAATGATGTATTTGAACTAGTGTTATAATTTTTGTTTTAAAATTTATCAAAAATGTACGATTTCTAAATGTTGATATACTCGGTACTTCTGTTTATTTGAGTCTTACGTCTTTTAAATTATGGTAACAGAGATATGTTTTGCAATTATTAGTTATTTAAACTTATTAAGGAGGCTCATTATATCACTTTTTGATGACGTACTACACAAAAAATAAACCTCCATCGTGTCGACCGGTTTCCTCTGGAGACGAATTATACAGGTACTTCTATAATATGATCCTGGGCTTTAAAACGCTTTAAAAATAGATGAAACATGCGGTGTAAACAAATTAAGATATTCATTATGCATAAACCAAGAAGAATTGCTGTTAAGCAGAAACAAAAGAAAACAACAGTCAATCTTCGCCAAACAAGTAATGTCAATTTCATAGCGATGCATGCAATGAGCTCTATCAATTAATGACATTTTTTTGTATGGAGGAAATTCGACTTAAAATCTACTACCTTGTTGAAATTAAAAAGTTATTTACTTGCACTATTTACTGTGTTGGTGTTGATTTATATATTTGCTTTATTGATTTTAAATGTATACTCTGGCAATTTAAAGCTTTGTTCTGAATTTTAGATGTAATATCAAACGTTCCCTAGTGTTTTGAGTCTTGGGTAATTAGGAAAGATAACTCTTGAATGTGGACTTTTTATACCAAATATTTTCTAAATTGGATTTTTCATTTCGTTTGAACATTCTTCATTCAATTTGACAAATGTAATTCATTGAAATACATTCCTTGTCTCTTCAGAACTCATTTTCTTAATGTTTGATACATATATTAAAAAGATAATGACATTAATTGTTTTTTAGGAGAAAATTATTTTTTCTAATAAAATTATTATTATGTATCATGAGGTATTTTCACTCTGTGTACTTGTCTTAAGAAGATGCCTATCATTTGACACTGAAAGTTCTGAAATTCTGTTAATAATAAACTTGAAATAAAACATTTTATTAAAGTTAGACAAAAACTAAAAAATTCTATAAAAAATATTTATGATATCAATACCCCCATCTGGATATTTGACATCTACATTATAAGTGGTGCTGTATTCAAATCTAAAAAAAAAAACAAACAGTGGATGTATTGAGCCACCTTTAGCAAAAACAAATGTTTATTTTTCTATTTTGAACTATTAAAATATGAGGGTGGAAAATTCATTTTAGTAAAGTTTTATCTTGAATTACTGACTTCAGTATCGTTAAATAATGTGAATTTTACAAAGGTTTTTTTTTTTTGCATTTTTTGAGGAGACGGAATAGGAATTGTTTTATATGCAAATAAGGTGCTTTAGGGTTTTTAATTTACTGTCAATAAATGTAGCATTGTATGAATATCTAATAAAACAAAAAGGGAATGGCAGTAAGCGATTTTAGTTTTAAGATTAAATAACTTAAAGTTAGTGAAAGTATGTTGTGATATAGAAAACACATTCCAGAAAATGAAAGCAGAATATTATTAAGTTTTTTTTTTGGTTAATATTTACCAATAATGCAATTTTTAAAATTCCTAAGAAATCAAAGGTTTATTTTAAATATTATTTAATCACGCATGATAATTACGCTAACTTATATCAACATTGAATGCACTGTGCATCTGTTCACATTTTACAATTCATATTGTAAATTATCCCACCAAAATGCAGTCAGTAAATATGTGTAAAAAGTATGAAAAAGTTCAGTTAATACGTGTATTTCCTAACTGAAATCAGTAAATACGTGTATTCCCTAAAAAGAGTAGGAATTTCATGTATTTCCTAAAATTCAGGAAAAACATGGAATTCCTGATTACACATATTTACTGTAACATATACAAATATACATGGAGAGCAATGATTAAAATAAGTCCCTAAGGAAGTGTTCTTTTTAAGTTGTTTTTGAAAACATCAATAGATTTTGATTGAATAATATGCAAAGGTAGTTCGTTTCATAATTTAGGTACATGATGTACAATGTTACTAATTTCCGGTCGCTGAACTTTTTTCTTACATTCAATGGGACTGTATGCTGCGTCCCGCAGAAGAATAAAACGTACGCTCAACTAGGACCGTAGGTCCCCTGCTCAGTTCACACCTATCGGGCCTGTTTACTTCGCTACAAAATGTAGTGCGTAGCATATGCAAAGTGAAAATAGAATAAACCGTAATACTGTGAAGCCTTTACAGTGTAAAAAAAACCCAGAAAATTTAATTTTGTCAAAGGAATAACCATCTGATGGGTATTAGAAAAGATAGAGGGGGTAGGGGTGCTGAGTAACATTAACTGCAATATTATAAGATATATGATCATATATAAGAGTTTAACATTTATGGGTTATGTTGGCTGACCTGTGGTCTCCCCTATGATTTTATTATTCCGTGTAAGGTTATAGTATCTTTATAACACAGTGTCTAACCTCTGATCTCCTTACAAATAGTAAGCAACACAGAGTAAACGACATCCAGTCGCTGCATTCGCAGATCTATAACAAGCAGGGGGAGGATGAAGATCATGCCCCCTACCACCCCTTTTCACCAATCCTTTAACATAATGAAACAATCTTTTGTAAATTATTTAATGTCTCCTTTGTCTTACTTATGCGACCTCATCATATAACTCTTTTTAGTAAACCCCTGATTTTATTTATCTTACAAAGAAGAAGTACTTCCTGCATTGCAAAGTTTGGGGCTGCATGGAGTTCTCCTCTCCTTTCCCTGGAACTAACACATCAAATTCATAAACCAATCAAAACTACGTGTAAAAAAAGAAATAAAACTTTAAAAAATGCACCAATTGTTATTTACTTTTAGGATACATATACTGTATTTGAAGACAAGCAAGTTGACTAATCCTCGAAATTCCAATTACTAGTACATACATTTAGAGAAATCGGAGAAATTGTGCTCTCTTTTCCTTGTCCAAAAAGTTGGATCGCAACTTTTTAGGAGAGGCTTTGAAAAATAATTCTACATATACAATGATTTTAAATTATTGCCTACTAGTATTTTCAACTTTCAGTCACATTGTGATAATGTACAACATAAGATAACCTTTGTCTCATTTATATACTACAACTTGTGAAGTATGAAATCCTATTGATGTACAAAATAAGACTTCCGCTTGTTTCCATAATCGAAATGCAGATACCAGAGGTAACTAAAAGTTAATAAGTATAGAGGTCACTTCATATTGTACATCTTTAGGGCGACCATAGGTCAACCTATAATGCACATCAAAAAGGAGACCAGATGTCATCTTCTGTACGACATCAGATTGGGGATCAGAGGCCACCTTAATTATATTGTACATCAGTAGAAGGACCAGAGGTCATCTTATATTGTACACCAGTAGGGGGACCATAGGTCATTTTATATTGTACATCTTTATGGGAGACCAGAGGGCGTCTTATATGGTACATCAGTAGGGAGACCAGAGGACACCTTATATTATACATCAGTAGGGGGACCAGAAGTAATCTTATATTGTACCTCAGTAGGGGGACCAGAGATCACCTTATATTGTACATCAGTAGGGGTACCAGAAGTAACCTTATATTGTACATCTGTAGGGGGACCAGGGGTCCCCTTATATTGTACATCAGTAGGGAGACAAGAGGTCACCTTCTGTTGTACATCAGTAAAGGGACCAGAGGTCATCTTATATTCTACATCAGTAGGAAACCAGAGGTCACCTTATATTGTATATTTATGTCAGTAGGGGGACCAGAGGACACCTTATATTGTTCATAAGAATGGGGACCATAGGTCATCTTATATTGTACATCTGTATGGGGGACCAGAGGACACCTCATAATGTATATCAGTAGGGGGACCAGAGGTCACCTTATATTGTACATCAGTAGGGGGACCAGAGGACATCTTATATTGTACATCAGAATGGGGACCATAGGTCATCTTTTATTATACATCTGTATGAGTGACCAGAGGGCATCTTATATGGTACATCAGTAGGGAGACCAGAGGACATTATTTATTGTACATCAGTAGGGGGACCAGAGGACACATTATATTGTACATCAGTAGGAGGACAGATCCTTCAGATCAGTTTTAACGTTCGTCACTAGGTGGACCAGAGGTAAACCAATATTGTACATCAATAGGTTGACCAAAGGAAACCTTATATTTTATTTCATTATGGAGACTTAAGGTCACCTTTATATTGTACAACAGAAAGGAGAGCAGAGGTCACCTTATACTGTACAAGACCAGGCGTCACATTATATTGTACATTATAAGGGGAAATAGGGGTCACCTTATACATCAGTAGGGGGTCAGAGGTCATCCTATGTGTAGATCATTATGCGGACCTAAGGTCATTTTATATTTTACAACACAAGGGGGACCAGATGTTACCTTATATTGTACATTATTAGGGAGACTAGTGGTCCCATTGTTGTACATTTTTAAGGAAACCAGTCATAAAATAAAATTTATAGGTCCCCATTGTTGTACATTTTTAAGGAAACCATTCATAAAATAAAATTTATATGTATGCAGAGATAAGACATCAATGATTCTAAACCCTTATTAACCAAGAGACATCTAAAAAGAAAATAAGGGCGTACCAGAAGCTACAGATAAAATGTATATTAATGGGATACTAGAGGTTCTCTTATAAGAACACAAAAAGAGGCCTTTGGGTCCTTTAGGTCATCTGAACATCATGTAAAAACTTAAAAACAATTAAATTTGGTTCGCGCTTTGAACCAGAGGCCATGACATTCGCAATTTTGAAAAAAGCACCATTGCTCATCATATCTATATACTAAGCATGCTAAGTTTGGCTACATGTACTTAATACCTATATAGAGCGTAGGGGGACAAAAAAGTGCATTTCAAATAATCAGAAATAATTAACAATAATTAGTAGTGCCAATTGTGCCAATTGCACCCTTGTTCATAAAAAAAATTGGTTCATACCAAAGAACAAATTTCAAAGCATTAATTCAATTACAGTATTTAATTAGACCCCCTACCCCTCAATGGTACCCATGAGCCAGTGGCCTTGAAATTTATAATTCTGGAAGAGGATCCCTTGCTTATCATAACTATATGTAGTTAGACTAATTAAGATCCAGGGGCAGAGAGGAAGATTTTTTAAAGAAGTAATGAGTTTTAACTTTACAATTTCTATAGCCACACCGTAACACCAGAACCCCTGACCTTTGGGTCATGAATTTCAAAACTTTGGAGAGAACACCCTTTCTTATCATAACTATGCATGTAGTAAGTTTGTTTAATATCCAGGGGCAGAGGGAAAGATTTTCAAAGAATAAATGCATTTCACGATATAAATTTTTATAACTCTGTCCTAACCCCAGGGCCCCGACCCTGGGACAATGAATCTCACAATTTTGGTAGAGGGGTCAATGCTTACTATAATTATGCCAACAGTTCGACGGCTTGATGTCAATGAGTAAAGAAGAATTTTAAATATTTCATTAATTGTAGTAGTTTCGCCCCAACATTCTTGCCTTAGAGGGTGGAGGGCAGAGACCATGATTTAAAAAATCTCCCCTTCACCCATAGATGCTTTATACCAAAATTGGTTGCAAATGGTTGAGGGACTGCACAGAAAAGTTGAAAATGTTCGAATGCTAATGCAGAATGCAAAGCGCAAGACGCCAGAAAAAAAAAAACTGACAGCAATAAGTCACATGAGTTTATTAAGGTGACCAAATAGGGAGTCCTTTGGTCTCAATATTTATGTAAAATAGTAGGTGTCTTCTTGTCTCCCTGTTGACTTGCAATTTAAGATGACCTCTGGTCTTCTTATTAATGTAAGATATAAAGTGTCTTTGCTGTAAAACTTGTTAACAATCCCAAAGAAATACTCATTGAAATGTGTAAAATTTACAGCAATCAATGTCTGTTTTATAGACAATTGAGCAGGTGGATGTCAATGATACAAAAATTATAATGGGCATTAAAATGGATACCGTCCTTGCAAACAAAAAATTAAACAACTAATGTACTGTTTGTCAAATTTCAAAAAATAATCACTGATGATGTATGATTGACTTTAAGACACATAGCAAATTTAATAGACATCCTTTCGGGAGTAGTTCACATTGTTTAAAAAAAAAAAAACGTTTGACAGAAAAAAAAGCTCAGTACTCAAAAGTCACCCTATGTGTTAAAAAATTAGTGAAAACAACTGCTTTAAGAATATCAGTATTTGTAGTTATCCACGTTTGTTTGAATTTCAAACAAATAATGAAACTTGAATCTATTGCTTAAAACCCCCAAAACAAAATTTATAATAAGATGTACTTGACAAAAACAGCAAAGGTCTGAGAAGAGCTAAGAATTGCAAGAGCACAAAGACAGATTTATATGCAATTTTCTTATCAATATTAGTGGTCTTGTTGTTCAAATTCGTATTCGGGGAGGCAGTTTAATTTCTGGAGGAATCTAGAAAGCAATTTTTTGCAAAAAAAAAATCAAAAGGTTAATGAGAATCGGGAATCCACTACATTAGATTTTTTTCATGACTGCGTCCAAACCCACACGCCCTGAAGAGTAAAGGGGATAAACAGAAAGTTAATGTTATTTCACATTAACAATATTCTCCAGATCTTTCGCCTTTTAACTTGTTTCACTTTTCAAACTTTTAGAAGGAAGAAACAAGTCCAGGAAATCATAGGATCTGCCATAATGCAGTATACAAAGGGTCATACCCAAAAACGAGTTCTACAAAATCAGATATTGGTTAAAAAACGTTACACATGTGTTTTAATTAAAAGATAATATTAGGTGAAATCATTGAGACTAAATTATTAAAAAGCGTCTTTTGTTTCTTTCCGAGCACCGAGGACATTTTTTTAAACATATTTTATTGACA